>NC_135572.1:302232630-302532630 GCF_965152235.1 Eretmochelys imbricata
TACAAACTGACTACAAACTTCTTATCCTACTATTTGCAGAGAATTTGGTCACTTTGTGTATTCAGAGTTACATCTACTCATTTTACTGACAAAAATATGTGTTATTGCTTTTCATTCTTGTTAATACTGCAGAGCAACTCAGTCAGCTGGAGTCTATTTTGGCATGAGCCACAAAGAAAACAGCTTGACTTTCAGGTCCCAGGATGAGTTTTCAGGGCTAGCAGTCAGGAAAACTGTTTTTATTTGTAAACTGAGAAAAGATTCGTAAGTAAGTCACTGAAAGAAAATAACTATGGAACCCTGCAATGCCATTTTATAGTCACTTTCTGGATGAGAAGCAATCCTTTATGTAATTTATTTTGCGTTATAAAAGTTTTATTGTTTGATTCAGCCAAGAAAACATTTCATTTCAATCAGGGTTATGGATGTAACTGAACTGTGCGATGTTATTACTCTATTGAAAAATATATTGTAAATATTGTACTGATGATATATATAAAGGTTAATTTAGTGGTGAGGAAAATGGTAAGAATAAATGAAAAAAAATTACTTAAAATGCTTCCAGTACCTTAAGTAACCAAATTTTAATTAATTAACTTTACATTGGATTACCATTTGGAAACTGACTGGCTATCTCAATAAGCTGATTGGTGCAGGGACTGCCATTTTCTGTGTTTGTGGAACACCTAGCATCATGGGGTCCCAATCTGGTTGGCCATTAGCTACCTCAACATGAATATTAAATAAAAATAATATACCTCACTTTGATATATGCATCATCAGTGCTTAAGAATCTTAGAAATACCTACTGTAGGAAAGAGAGCTCACTCTCTTAATATTTTGCAATCAAAAGAAATATAAAAAATACAGTAACAATTATTACTTTTGTGGGTGTATGAATTAAAATAAAGAAGAATCTGTCATGTATACCAAAAATCTAAAATAGCAGGTAGCTATCATAGTAATGGTGAAAAAGTTAATACTGCTTTGAACTACATCATGTGTGAAATTTAATTTTAATCTACCTAGAGGTACACCATTACAAAGTATTTAGACAACATGTTTAGTTATCTGAAGAATTTCCCTTGAAAAAGTTGAATCCTAAGGTGGTGAATTCTTTTTCAGAAAGTAAATTGGAATTGAGTTTTTGAGAAAAAAACTTGCATAAAACTATAAAAGAATAACTTATTATGTTAGATCAAATGATCTATGGAATAGATTGTTTCCGTCCTGGTAATGCAGGTGGAGGAAAAGGAGAGAGGAAATATATTGTTGTGAGGAGAGAGGATATTAAGGCAAAGGGATGTGACTTTTCAAGGACTGGAACTATTCAATTAATATCTACAACAATACATACTAAGTTGTCAAAACAGATCTTAATGGCTCATTATTTAGGTTTAACTTTTTGAGGTAGGATGTGGGGGGGGGGGCTACTTTTAAAAACACTTAGTGTTGAAAGAAATACTTTGTTGACTTTATAACAAAAAAAAGGGCAAGCTATGTCATGGAGATTGGATTTAAGTATCTGTGAATTCAATCAAAAGAGCCTGCTCTGCTGTTTATGTATAACAACCAAAATGAAACTCGGGGCTGGATTTAGGGGCAGGTGACCCAAGCAACAGCCTGGGGTGCTGGGCTTGGGGGGTGCTAGGGCCAGGGTGCTGTTTTTGTTGTTAGTGACAAAAGGGAAAATAGAATGTTTGAAGTAAAATGTTTCAGATATTCCATATGTGGATTTATTTATCACTAATCTCCTAGAATGTTCTGGACCTTTGTAGAATCTCGTGGAACCTTCCAGACTTTCCTTGACCCTCCTAGAATGTTATCAACCATGTCCTCGCGGATATATAAGTGGCGGGGCGTCACCAGTCAGTCAGTGAGATATAAGAACGAAGTGAGAGCCCAGCTGTGATATTGTGAACCTTGTTTTATTGTGTAATTGTGAAAGTGTACTTGTGTTTTAAGACTAATAAAGGACATATTTAATGAGATACCAGAGATATCTATGTAACTGCTATCTATGCAACAATATAAAAAAAGACTGTTACTTCTTTTGCCATGCTTAACACATAATGTTTGATGACTTTCTAAGACTGTAGAACATAGACTTTTGCTCTCCCTCATACTGCCTGTCTCCCTCCCCTCCCATAGAAAATAAAAGATGCCCTGAAGCAGATTTTCCTGAAGATAAGGAATGGACATGTAAGGAAAGTGCTGGAGGGGGTAGGCACCAAAGATGCTCCTCACCTGGGGCACCATTTGGTTTAGGGCTGGCCCTGATGAAACTTACTAGAACAAATGTGAAACTGACTAATCAGTTCCATTGTTTAAACAGAATGAAAAGTTTAACCTAACAATATAAACCTTGAAAAATACATTAGATTTATAAAAATTATTTCAGTTTCAATAATCTCAGGGGGCCCTTCCTAGCAATACATTGTCAAGAGTGGGTAAGGCCCTGGTGTCCTCATATTGGGGCCATGCACTGTATCAACCTATTTAATTTACACTGAGTACAATTAGCATGCAAGGCAAAAATAAAACAGAGGCACCAGCTCAAAGAATGGCAATGGCAAACTGTCTCAGGGCATGGTGAGCTCATCTGAAATAGCGAAATGATAGTTATGTTATATTAATAATATGTAAATACTTAGTATACTTCTTATTAATGAGATCACCACACTCCAAGGGAGAATATGTAGATCAATGAGTTGTGATCCTATATTAAACAATTTGTGACTCTGCCCACAGCTAAAATATGCTATATGCCAAACTGTGCTGTCACAGGAATATCAAAAAACAAAGGGGACCAAATTCAAGCAGACACAACTCTCGCTGGGTTATTTGGCAACTAGTAGTTTTCCTTCAAAAACAGGTAAGTTTAATGGCATTATGACTCAGCAGAGGGATGGTCAAAAATTTGTACATGGGATCAGTTTTAAAGGATTCTTTTAAACGTCTAAAATGATAAATAATACAGCCATTGGATATACATAGATTGCAACTCAGGCTTTGCATCTTACACATTTCTGTTCCAACTTCTACTGGACAAACAATTATGATGAAGTATTGAAAATGAGGTTAAATACACCCTACTCAACATCATTGTGTGCTTTCTTTTGTAAGCCCTGAATATGTACAGACAACACAGTGCATTATGCAAACCATTAAAAAAAAAACCATTAAAACACAACTCCCTAAAAACTGTATATTAAATTATAACAGAATAACATCACTTGGAATAGAGTCAGTTCTATTCTGTTTAGAAAATAATTGTGCCACTTTGTTTCATAGCCAGGCTCCCTCCTGTCTCTTTCACGCGCAGAACAGCTGAACACGTCCACCTGGGAGGATGCTTTTTGTTTACATCTCAGGTTGCTAGCTTACTACCATTGGTGGTTTTTCTGAAAGGGAGGGGTCCGGATGAAATGAGAGGCTGCAGGCTGGGGATGCTGCCCCCTATCACATGATGGAAATTTCCACTCTTTAGAAAGCAGGAAAGAAAAGAAAAGAAAGAGAGGGTCTCAATCCACACTTTCTAACACTCCTCCTAGGGTCATGCCATTTTCACATGTGCTTCATCCTAAACGAATTTGCCAAAAGCAAGGTGGGTAATTCTAGCTCTTTGAATACAATTCTACGTGATTTCTAAAGACCGAGAAAGCTTGTTAAATACGAATGTAGCTATTTATACATATGGATCTACAGGTATCTCTTACTCACATCCTTGTGTGAGTACAGCCTACGTTTATGTTTGGCAGAGCGGCTGTTTTTAACATGTTGGCTTTCACCATTTCAAATGAGCCCGCTTTGAGTGGATTGAAGTGTAATGACCGTAATAACTGTGGGCACGGCACAAACTACCGAGGATGACTGGGGATGGCTTTTATTGTATGTGTGGGCGTTTGCATTGGAACGGTGACCCCGGTTCTTGGAAGTGCAAACGAAATCCAGCGAGTTGTGTCTTACTCGTGGTTTCATTGCGCTTCTTTGTCGTTGTGTGCATAGCGAAAGCACTCTACTAGTGCGGGAGGGAAGTTATTCATGGATCTGTGGGGAAGGGCTGCAGAGTGCACGGAGGGCGTCGTGCAGCTGCTGGGGGCTGGCGGAGCGGGTTTGCTAGGAAGGGTGGCAGAATGTATTAAGCGTGCGTTTTGCAAAGTGAGATGTGGGAGATGGGGAATGGGGGGGGTGCACAGTGCAATATGGGATTAGGGTGCGGGTTGCACCCCACCGAAAGTGTGGCAGGCTTCCACTGGGAGAGGGTTGCACAGGATCGGATTGCGGGGCGGGGGGAGAGAGTGGCCCTGTACCGGGACTGTGCTAGAGGGTGTGTTACAAGGGGTTAGTGAACTTGGGGAGGGGCAGTAATTCACAGTGCCCGAGAGAGAGGGGGCAGGGGAGGAAGGAGACTGTGCTGCGGGCGGCGGGGAATACGAGTTGCTAGATAGGAAGGCAGGAGTGTAGAAGTTTTCATGTGTATGCAGCCTGGAAGAGAAGAGATAACCCCTGCCGCGTTCAGCGTCGAAAACAGAGACGTCCCCCTATCACCAGAGCAGCTGCTGTGCCAGTGCCTGGGAGGGAGGGAGCCCGCCTGTCCGAGCTCTTGGGGACGCTTGTGACCAGGTGTGGCCCGTGTCCACGATGAGCAGCTCCCCGGCTGAAGCCAGGGGCACCGGCTCTGGCCTCGCAGGATCCTGGCTCGGCTCTGATGGCGCCTGGCACTCGCCGCTTGTGAGGCCCGTGGCGTGGGCGCTGGGGGCGCCGCGCTGCTCCCGCAGCCGGGGGGCAGTGGATGCGGGGGGAGGTGCTGTCCGTAGCTAGGGGGCGCCAGGCGGGGGCGGCTGTTCCGCGCACCCCCCGGCAGGGGTCTCCGTGCGCTGCTGCCCCACCCACGCGCTCCGGTGGCGAGCTCCGTGCGAGCCGCAGCCGCCGGGTCTCCTGGCCGCTGGGCTGCTTCGGGCGCTGGCCTCACTGGCAGCCAGCGCCACCTGTCACCGGCCCAGCGGGGGCCCGCGGCAGCTGGGCAGGGGCGGTAACGGGAGCCAGGGCACCCCCCTGCTTGCCGGGGCTCGCCGCCCGGCGCCTGCGCGCCGCTCCCCTCGGCGGCCGCTCTAGAGGGCGGGGCGGAAGCTCGGCTGGCCCGGCGGGTGGGGAGCTTTCCATTGTCTGCTCTGGGCGCAGCCTGGCGGCGGGGGGCTGCGAGGAGCTGGGCGGAGACAAGGCGGGAGGCGCGGGCCGCTGTTCTCCACACGAGCGGTGAGGGAGAGCGAGCCGCTTCGGAGCGCCGCGCCGCGCTTCTTGCAGGGCAGGCCTCGCCGGGGGGAGTCCAGGGACAGCCCCGGCGCCGGGGGGTCAGTGTTGAAGGGATGCTCCAGGCCACAGCAGGAAGAGGGACCTTGGCGGCTCTAAGCACCTGTGGCCCTTACACTGTCCCTGGCGTTTCATCCAGAGAAAGCGGGGCGGGGGTCGATCCTGGTGGTCTGCCCACATCTCCGGCTGAGTAATTGCACTGGACAGTTTGGTACCCTTGCAGTTTCCAGTGGTAAAGACCCTTCAGCCCCATCCCTGTACTTTTGTGTTTCACCCTGCCAGTAAAGTACTCGAGGTAGGGGAATTATGGCTTATTACAACACTGTAACCCACTAACCTTTTTTTGGCTTATGACTTGCAGGGGTGTTAATGGGCCACTCTACCTTGAATGGTCCCTTACAACAGCGATTCTCAACCGGGAGACCGAAGCCCTTGGGGCAGGAGGTGCAAGCAGGTTTCAGGGGTCCACCAAAATAAACTGGAGTGCAGGGCCAGCGTTAAGATTCACTGGGGCCCAGGGCAGAAAGCTAAATCCCAAGCCCCCCCTGCCTGGAGCTGAAACTGAAGCCAGAGCAGTTTAGCTTCACGGGGGCCCTTGTGGCGTGGGTCTCCGGGCAGTTGCTCTGCTTGCTACTTCCTAATGCCAGTCCTGTCTTTTAGTCTCCTGAAAAACAGTTCTTGTGGCACAGGTGGGCCATGGAATTTTTATAGCGGGGGGGCTCAAAGACAAAGGTTGAGAATCCCTGCCTTACAATTGTGCAAACTACTTATGCTAAACTATCTGTTCCACCATGGATTTAGCTGTGGCGCTCTGAGTACCTTTCCCAGACCTGAAGAAGAACTCTGTGTAAGCTTGAAAGCATCTATTTCTCTCCAACAGAAGTTGGTCCAGTCAAACATATTACCGCACCCTAATCTCTAAAGTCTCTCTAATATTATGGGACCAATACAGCTACAACTACACTGCATATAACAACATATTTGGTACTTTATTTCTCTAAAGCAGCATCCAAACTAGTTAACTAGTGCTCACAACAGTGCTGTGAAGAGGGGTTTTAATCTCCATTTTACACCTGAAGCAATCGGGACACCAGGAGTTTAACTGATTTAGCCAAGGTTGAACAGCAAATTGGGATTATAATGCAGGAGCAAAATGTGGGAAGTAACGTGACAAAGGCCCAAAGTGAGGGACATAAAAGAATTATTTGTGCAAGAAACTTTAAATGCTGTAGGATTCCTTCCTTTAGTCAGCTTCACTGTCATAATTCTTTATTTCAAAAGTAAATAGTGTTCAACAAGAAAAGTCAGAAAACACCAAATTTGTAGGAAGGAAGATAGCAGTGGAACTGAAACGTGTGATAATTGAGATGCTCGTACTAGCTAGACCATGTGTCTTAATCAAGTGATTTCTGTGTATAATTTGTAAAATTCTTTGGGGAAGAAAGGTGTCATCTGATGATAAAGGAGAAACTGAAGGTCAGTCCTTTTCTTTCTCTGTTAAAATTGCTAGGACATTGAATCTGTGCCTCAGTCACCAAAACTCAGCTTACTTGGCTGAACATTTTGACAACGCTGTAGTGTATTGATAAGCGCTCCCTGGACCCCATGATTCAGGATTTATAAAAGTCCTCCTGAGACGTGACAGGGCATTTTAGGGTGATGATATATACAGTATTCTCCCAACTATCCAAATAGCATGGCGGGACATGGGTTTTATTCAGTTATTCAGGAGTTCAGATAATTAAGACGGCAGGAGTGGCAGCTCAGGGACACGCATGGCAGCTCTGCTGTCATGGCCCCACTCACTCACTCCTCTGACAGCAGGGCTGCAGCGACCTCCTTCACAGTGGTCCTGCCCTCTCGATTACTGTAAGTGGAGGGGAAGGCTGCAGTCCTGGCAAGGTAGAGCAGAGACCCTCAGCCAGGACTTTGCTCTCTGCTCCACCAGGGTCTCAGACGTCCCTGCACGTTGCACCTGCAGCAGCTTAGGAAGCCAGGACTCTGCTCTGCTGCAGGAGCCATTCAACAGCAAGGTGGCCTCCCGCTTGGCTGGGAGTCTCTGCTCTATTATCCAAACCTCTGCATTGTATGAATCCATGTTGGGGGACAAGAAAAGGATTTGGATAATGTAGAGCGGGGGTGGGAAAACTTTTTGGCCTGAGGGCCACATCGGTGTGCGAAACTGTATGGAGGGCCAGGGAGGGAAGGCTGTGCCCCCCAAACATCCTGGCCCCTGCCCCCTATCTGCTCCCACCCATTTCCCGCCCCCTGACTTCCCCCCTCAGAACTCCCAACCCATCCAACCCCCCCTCGCTCCTTGTCCCCTGACCACTCCCTCCCAGCACCTCCCACCCCTAACTGCACCCCCCGGGATCCCACCCCCATCTAATCCCCTCCGTCCCCTGACTGCCCCGACCCCTATCCACACCCCTGCCCCCTGGCAGGCCCCCTGGGTCTCTCACACCTATCCAACCCCCCTTCTCCCTGTCCCCGGACTGCTCCCCCGACCCCTATCCACACCCCCACCCCCTGACAGGCCCCTCAGGACCCCACCCCCTATCCAACCCCCCCGCTCCCTGTCCCCAGACTGCCCTGACCCCTATCCACATCCCCGCCCCAATAGGCCCCTCGGATTCCCTCACCTATCCAACCCCCCCCGTTCCCCAACCCCTGACCGCCCCCCCCCAGAACCTCTGCCCCATCCAACCGCCCCCTGCCTGCTCCCCAGGACCCCCTATCCGCCGTCCTCCCTGCCCCTTACCATGCAGCTCAGAGCGGCAGGAGCTCGCAGCCCCGCTGCCCAGAGGGAGCCAGCTGCGCTGCCCGTGCGGCAGCACGACTGTGGGGGAGGGAGGACAGTATGGGAAGGGCTGGGGGCTAGTCTCCCCGGTCAGGAGCTCAGGGGCTGGGCTGGGCAGGACAGTCCTGCGGGCCATACTTTGCTCACCTCTGATGTAGAGGTTTGGATAATAGGGTTTCAGAAAATTGGGAGTAAGGTGTACTGCCGAATGCAGGTGACCATTAATTGGTATTGCTTTAAAAATAAGTGGAATAACACTAACCTGTGAATGGTGTGACTGCAGTCACTTAGAAAAGAAAGAAAAAACTTCTTCGTTCACTATTGAGGAGGAGGGTACAATTGAAAAGTTAGAGCATGAAAAGTTAATGTTTCCATAGTAACATTAATTCATCCACAGTGTACGTATATGTATATATATTTTACTACTAGTTTAGGTCATTAGCATTTTATTTGTACTACAGAGGCCCCAATCTAGATTAGGCCCTATTCTGCTGAATAATCAGTTAAGACCTACATGATCCTTGCCCCAAAATGCTGGGGTGGGGAGCATAGTAGTAGTGGAATTTAATCCTGACTAGCTGACAGAATGCTGAATATGAGTTGCCCTGGCCTGATTGACTGGTCTTTACTGGTCAGCATCATGTTAATTGATTCAACTTTCCACAATCATGTTTGGACATGATAACCTTTTGTAGTTTCGACGGGCCTTTATGGCCTGTATACATTGGTTTTAAAATCAGTTCAGCTAAACCTATTTTAAAACCAATTAGATGAAAACCCATTATTAAATGATTTAAGGTAGTTATAGACTGAATAGGTTTCGAGTCAGAGACTATTCAAGGGTGGCAGAATTGGGCCCTAAGTGAATCAGTGTGATGAACAGCCCATAAGGCAATTTGATTGTGCTTTTGAGAAAGATACTAGCATTATTCAAGTTCCTCCTGGACATAGTTTAGCTTCACTCCTGTAAAGACTTATGCATGGGTCCTATAAAGTTAATTTAATTAATTACACTGAGGTCAGTGGGACTATTCACATGCGTACAAGTCTTTGCAAGATCGAGGCCTTGGTCAGAAACCATTAACATTGCATTTGGTGTTAAAGAAGAATTCTTGCACTGGAGCAAACTTGAAAAAGAAGCATTTCTTTAAAAAGAAAAATAGTTCCTTGACTAGAATTTCACTTTGTCCTTGCATGTTAAAAAATTCATAACTGTAGAGTCAGTAACAAATATTTATCAAAGGATAAATGACAACATCAATAAGATGAAAATAAGATTTAACTGTTTATGAATTTATATGGAGACAAGCAGAATTTGGCTTTGCACTGGAGGAGAAATGCCATCTCCTTTCTGTGACAATGAAAGAGAAGATGTATGTACAAAGACCTGCGTACAAACTATATTTCAGCCATTTGACAACAGTGTCATTTTGAGCTTAAACGATCTCAGTTAACATGTACATCTCAATAATAAGAACAGGGTTTCTAAGGATAGAGGCAACTGAGAATATTTTTTATTATTGTGACTGTTATTTTACTTCCCTCAGCACTAACAAAGGCAGAGTTCCTAAGCAGTAATTTATTTTGACTGAGTCTATTTCAAACAAGTCTACCTATCAAGCCTAATGAGGAAGATCCTGTTTCATCTAAGTATATTCACAGCCTTTGAGGATTACCAGAAATTCCAGGTTAATAAGGATCAGTTTATTAATTATTATTACACAGCTCTCTGAACACTTGTTTTACCTGCAAGTATACGGTTTGTCATATTTATTTATTTGTATGCAGTTTTATGGTGTTTCCTAGGCATTTCTGTAGCTTTGATGTGAAGCTGCCTGATTTTTATGTTTCCTCTCAGGAAAGAACAGAAATATGCCCATAATTTTAAATTTATATTTTTGTTGATGTAACTGTTTTTGTAATATATCACAGGATTTTTCTCTATTCACGCATGAGAAAGATATTTATTTTATGTAATAATTACAGCACATCATTTGGAATATTAAAATTAAGTGGGTCAACCTGGAACACTTCAGCAATGTAAATCTGTTGGATATTTGCTAGAAACAAACATTTAAGAGAAATTTCAAATATTGAAGACGCCTCAATATTTTTTACCAGGTGAAACTCTTTGTTTCTTTACTTGTTGTACTGAAGAACGTTTCATTAATTCACTCCATTATGTATCTATTTTTATCTTTATTTTGTTTCTAAATTTTAGGGGGTTACATTCTTCATGTAACATATTCTATCCTGTTTTGGGAGTTTGGGGATAGGTTTAAGATGAGAATACTTATAGTGTAAACTCTGCCTCATCAGAGTTCCCATCCACCTGTGACACTGGGGTTGCCCATGCTTATTCTAGATTACTTTAACATTTTTGTGTACAATAGCTCTTCTGGGCTGGCTCAAGATTTAATGGCTACCATCTCACACCACTGGCTTATTGTAGGGGATGTGTCACTCTAGTCACATAGGTGGATCTCATTATTGGTCTGCTATTGGTAACGGAATGGGCAGAGGTACCACCTTTGTTGTAGTTAGCACATCTCCATAAATTAGAAGTTAGGGTTTATTTTGCTCTTGAGGGTAGAGGATCTATTTCTTTGGTCTTCGTCACTGTCTCCATCTTTGACAATGGCCAGTTCATCTAACTCCTCAATGTCCTTGAGGAGCATTTAGCATACCCATCTGTAAAATAAGTTATAAAACTACCAGCTTCACATGAGCTGGCATTAATTAATTCATGTCTGTAAAAGCATTGTAAGAGTCTTGCATGAAAGGCACTAGTGAGGTGTAAAACTATTATCAAGTATTATTGTTGATGTTCCATGTGGACCACTGCACTTACTGCTGGAGCTTAACTAATAATGAACAGTTGTGATTATGCTTTTTAGATATTTTAGAGCTCTAGCAGGGATGTGATTCTGTGGCTGACACATAATGGGGATGCTAAGATTTGAGTGGGTTGTGGTAATTCTGCAAAGGATATTTGTTCAAATTTAGAAAACATAGAATATTAGGGTTGGAAGAGACCTCAGGAGGTCATCTAGTACACCCCCTGCTCAAAGAAGAACCAACCCCAACTAAATCATCCCAGCCAAGACTTTGTCAAGTCAGGCCTTAAAAATTTCTGAGGATGGAGATTCCATCACCTCCCTAAGTAACCCATTTCAGTGCTTCACCACCCTCCTCGTGAAATAGTTTTTCCTAATATCCAACCTAGACCTCCCCTACTGCAATGTCAGACCATTGCTCCTTGTTCTGTCATCTGCCACCACTGAGAACAGCCTAGCTCCATCCTCTTTGAAACCCCCCTTCAGGTAGTTGAAGGCTGCTATCAAATCCCCCCTCACTCTTCTCTTCTGCAGACTAAATAAGTCCAGTTCCCTCAGCCTCTCTTCATAAGTCATATGCCCCAGCCCCCTAATCATTTCCGTTGCCCTCCGCTGGACTGTCTCCAATTTGTCCACATCCTTTCTGTAGTGGGGGCCCAAAACTGGACGCAGTATTCCAGATGTGGCCTCACCAGTGCCCAATAGAAGGGAATAATCATTTCCCTCGTTCTGCTGGCAATCCTCCTACTAATGCAGCCCAATATGCCATTAGCCTTCTTAGCAACAAGGCCACACTGTTGACTCATATCCAGTTTCTCATCCACTGTAATCCCCAGGACCTTGTCTGCAGAACTGCCGCTTAGCCAGTTGGTCCCCAGCCTGTAGCAGTGCATGGGATTCTTCCATCCTAAGTGCAGGACTCTGCACTTGTCCTTGTTGAACCTCATCAGATTTCTTTTGGCCCAATCCTCCAATTTGTGTAAGTCACTCTGGACCCTATGTCTACCCTCCAACATATCTACCTCTCCCCCCAGCTTAGTGTCATCTGCAAACTTGCTGAGGGTGCAATCCATCCCATCATCCAGATCATTAATGAAGATGTTGAACAAAACCAGCTCCAAGACAGACCCCTGGGGCACTCCACTTGATACCAGCTGCCATTGAGCCGTTGATCACTACCCGTTGAGTCCAACAATCTCACCAGCTTTCTATCCACCTTATAGTCTATTCATCCAATTCATACTTTTTTAACTTGCTGGGAAGAATACGGTGGGAGACCGTATCAAAAGCTTTGCAAAAGTCAAGATATATCACATCCACCACTTTCCCCATATCCACAGTGCCAGTTATGTCATCATAGAAGGCAAGCAGGTTGGTCAGGCATGGTGAATCCATGTTTACTGTTCCTGATCACCTTCCTCTCCTCCAAGTGCTTCAAAATGGATTCCTTGAGGACCTGCTCCATGGTTTTTCCAGGGACTGAGGTGAGGCTGACCGGACTGTAGTTTCCCAGATTCTTCTTCTTCCCTTTTTTACTGATGGGCTCTATATTTGCCTTTTTCCAATTGTCCAAGACCTCCCTCAATTGCCACGAGTTTTCAAAGATAATGGCCAATGGTTCTGCAATCACATCAGCCAACTCCCTCAGCACCCTAGGGTGCATTAGATCCGGACCTATGGACTTGTGCACATCCAGCTTTTCTAAATAATCCTTAACCTGTTCTTTCACCACTGAGGGCTGCTGACCTCCTCCCCATACTGTGCTGCCCAGTGCAGCAGTCTGGGAGCTGACCTTGTCTGTGAAGACTGAGGCAAAAAAAGCATTGAGTACTTCAGTTTTTTCCACATCATCTGTCACTATGAAAGCCTCCCCCCTTCACTAAGGGTCCCACACTTTCCCTGACCTCCTTCTTGTCGTTAACATACCTGTAGAAACCATTGTTACCCTTCACATCCCTTGCTAGCTGCAACTCCAGTTGTGCTTTGGCCTTCCTAATTGTACCCCTGTATGCTCGAGCAATATTTTTGTACTCCTCCCTTGTCATCTGTCCAAGTTTCCACTTCTTGTAAGCTTCCTTTTAGTGTTTAAGCTCACTGAAGATTTCTCTGTTAAGCAGGTCGCCTGCCATATTTGCTATTCTTTCTGCACATCAGGCTGGTTTGTTCCTGCACCCTCAATAAGGCTTCTTTAAAATACAGCCAGCTCTCCTGGACTCCTTTCCCCCTCATATTAGCCTCCCAAGGGATCCTGCCCATCAGTTCCCTGAGGGAGTCAAAGTCTGCTTTTCTGAAGTCCAGGGTCCGTATTCTGCTGCTCTCCTTTCTTCTTTTTGTCAGGATCCTGAACCCGACCATCTCATGGTCACTGCTGCCCAGGTAGCCACCCACTCCTATTTCCCCTACCAATTCTTCCCTGTTCGTGAGCTGCAGATCAAGAGGCGCACGGCCCCTAGCTGGTTCCTCCAGCACTTGCACCAGGAAGTTGTCCCCAACACTCTCCAAAAACTTCCTGGATTGCCTGTACACTTCTGTATTGCTCTCCCAGCAGATGTCATGGTGATTGAAGTCCCCCATGAGAACCAGCGCATGTGATCTGGAAACTTCTGTTAGTTCTCCAAAGAAAGCCTCGTCTACCTCATCCTCCTGGTCTGGTGGTCTATAGCAGATGCCCACCATGACATCACCCTTGTTGCTTTATATTTCTATAGAAAGTAAACTGGCAGTCCTACTCCAGTGAACCCCAGTTAGTAACATATCCTGTACACAGCTAAATGTAGAACTAGTATTTTGAAGAAGACTGACCAGTATAATCTTTCACCCTTCTTTAAATACAGCAGAGATTAAAAAAAATGCAATTGCCAATGGCAATTCAAATAATTGCTTAGGTAATCAGTGCAAGAAGGTTCAAAGTGGAAGGTATGTACCAATATGCAGTGTCAGCATTTCCTTTGGCAGTCTTATCTAGCAATATGAGAGCATGTAGGGCTACCCATTTCCCAGGAAAGATCAGACTATGATTGGACTGTCATGCTTTTTAACAAACAAAAAAATCTCTCACTAATATTTCTTCACTTTATGTGTACACATACATCCATATTATACATGGCCACCCCACTTCCATCGTTGGACCAAAACAAACTGAGGGCTTCCTTCTCAATCCTACAGAAAATTCCTCCATGGAGCTATTTGGGCTGAAGGTATGTTGATGGCTTGGCAGCAAGGATGTAGTTTGGTTGGATGAGGCTTGGGTACCAGTTTAGCCAAACCAGGAACATGATCAAGAATAATCATTAGGCATAACTGGAAAGCAGCAGCATGAATGATTTTATGTCTATGAACTAGCAGTTTGCCAAGGATTTTGGATTTTTTGACATACAAAATTGTGCCTATGGTATGATAAGGTTTGGACCTCACAGATGAAAGTGAGGAAATTAGATTCACCTGGGAAGCTACTTAAGCCTAGTAGATTGAGAGAAAGTATGCATACCCCTAAACAAAAAGGAAGAAACCCACTGCCTGGTTAAAGGGCAAAGTACAAGAGATTTTTCATTTACACAAAAATGGAAACCCAGCACAATCAAGACAATTAAAAGGAGCATACAGTATGGCAGATAAAATGCATGATGAAAATTAGTAGCAGTAAGAAGGAAAATGAACTGCAAGTAGTCAAAGGCTTTGTCTACACTAGCACTTTTGTCGACAATACTTTTGTTGGTCAAGGGTGTGAAAAAACACAACCCTTACTGACATAAGTTTCACCAACAAAAGTGCTGGTGTGGACAGTGCTATGTCGATGGGAGAAGCTCTCCTGCCGATACAGCTAACGCTGCTCGTTGGGGGTGGTTTAATTATGCCGGCAGGAGAGCTGTCTCCCACCAGCGAAGAGCGACTACACGGGAGACCCTACAGCAGCACAGCTGTAGCTATACAGCTATGCTGCTCTAAGGTCCATAGTGTAGACATAGCCAAAGACTTAAAAGTAAACCATACATTCTGATAACCCCAGTTCTGGAAAAACATAGCGTGCTTAACTTTACTCCTAAGAGTAGTTCCACTGAAGTCATTTTCCCTCATGGAAGTTAATGGGACTGCTCACATATGTAAGTCTTTGCAGAATCTTGGGATATCCAGAAGGAGGAAGATTGCAAGAGAAATAGTGGGTCTTCTGGACTGTCAGGGAGCAAAGGAAGCCATTAAGGATATGACATTTCTGAGATGCTAAATAATTTATTTGCAGTAGTTTTTACCTCAGAGGATATTGGGTAGATATCCAAGTCTACTTTTTTCCTGACAATAAAGATGAAACACCATCAATCAAAAGCAAAGGTGCAAGAACAGATAAATTAAATAGCAACAAGTTGTGTTGTGTTGTACTTTATAGCAATATATTTTAAAAATACAATTTGAAATTGATAAATGTTTGTCTGAATGTATTTCTTCAGAAAGGTTCCGCTGTATCTTAGAAGCAGCATATCTGCTATGTGATGCAGGGGTTGCTATGGTGAGTTCACATATCTTATTTAATACTGTACCAGAGTAAATAGACATTGTAACAATCTCTGTTAATGCTGCTATTAGTAAGGCAATGTCAGCATTTTTCTCATAAATACTTGTTTTCATGCTGAAACTTGGCCTAAAAGGTCTAAGCTAAAGGAGAAAAAAGTAGGCTTTTCAAAACCAGACCAACAGATTTCGTACTTTTTTTGAATGCGTGTGTTTTATATGTATAATATGGATGTATGTGTCGACATAAAGTGAAGAAATATTAGTGACAGATTTTTTGTTTTTTAAAAAAGATTAGAAGTTTATTGTGTCAATCTTACTTTTCTAAATCCTCTCACTCCAAAATGGCTTCTTTTTTTGTTTGTTTACTTTACTGAAATGTGTAGGCTATTAATACAAGATGTTGGTTATAAGGTTTTGTATTTAGGAAAACTTTTATTATTTGAGGCTCGGTTTTCATGTATACTAAGGCCCCTTTACGCTGCCCTGGCAGCATAAGAAGCCCCCTCAAATGGGTGTAAATTACATCATACTCAATTTACAGCCTCTTTGTACTGCTAGAGAAACTAAAGGGACATTTGTGTAAATGAGAATCAGACTTTCAACTACAAAATGACTCAGTTTAGCTAAATGGCACTAGAATTTAATTTACAGACATGACAGTCCATTGTTTTAGAACAATTATTTGATCTGTTTTCCACGATAACATAACATATAATACAGCAGGGCATTGATAAGAGTAAATCTTTTACAAATCTATTTATTTTTTTAATCTTTAGCTCTGGAAAAAAGTAAATAACTTTCTACCCTTAGCACTTGGTGAGATCTCACATTGTGTTTGGTATATCTCTATCAGTGTTCACACATTAGTTTGTAAGTAGAGCTAACTGAAATTTTTCCATCAACTTTTTTGCGGGGGACAGAAAATCAGGTTTTCAACTAACTGAAAATTATTGCAGGAAGTGTCTTTTCCTCAAAAAAAATCCCCCATTGGACAATCAGAAATGTTAAGCCAGAAACTGCAACAACAAAAAATAATAATAATTAAACAAAACCACCAAAAAGCCCCGACAATTGATTTTCAACTTAAAATCTTCATCTTTCAAGTTTTGGGGGTTTTTGAGTAAAAGTCAACATTTTCCATGGAAAACCTCTCACCTGCTATTTTCCACCAGCTCTTTTTGTAAGACCTAATTATACCTTATTCTTGTATGTGTAATACTGGCACTTGCATATGAGCTAACGTGTAGCACTTGTAGAGTCCATACGTTTGATTGGCACTATTCCTGCTCCTATCAGTTAGAGTGAATGGAGTTTTCAGGACCAGATTGTTTCTCCTGCCTGAACATTTGAGGTTGAGCAAACACATCCTTCCCAGCAGTCAGGAGAAAAGGGGAGGGAGATATAAATAAATACCTCCAACCTGTCTGCACTTCATTAACTGGCAAAGAAGGGGAAAAGCTATTTTTCTGACTATTCAGTGCCACAGCCAGAAAGAGAGGAAATAAGGCATCAGATTCGGCCCTGTCTTATGCCATATGCCACATATGTTAGGTTTGCTTAAGGTATAAATCAAGGCCCATGATGAAAATGGAATTGTTGGAAGCGTCCAGAAAAATTGTTGTGATATCCTGGCATTGCAATGTTTGTTTTGATATGTTATAATATCAGGACATCACTCCTCCATTATTTGATCAGTCTCTGGAATGCCATTTGATGTAATGGATGTCCCATGCTACAAGGTTAAACATCATTGGGCTGTAGAAAGATGACAGAGAGAATGTATTAAATAGAATGTTGCTCCTGGGGGAGTTCTGCGCCACTGCATGTGCGCAGAATTCATGTCCCCCGCAGATTTCTTTGCTTCCCCGCAGAAAAATGACTTTCTGACCGGGAAGTAAAGGGAAGCTGCAAGAGCAGTCACACACCACTCGCTAGCTGCACAGATACATCGTTTCAGGCACCCGGAGCAGCCAGTGGAGAGGTAAATCAACGCAGAGCTGGGAACACTCCAGCCAGTGGCTCCTATCCTGAGCCAGGATCAGATGCGAGTCCTGGCTCAGCTGAAGGCAGGAGAGGATGGGACTTCCTCTTCCCCTGCAAGGATTGGCTGGGGCTGTGTCAGACCCACCCCCAGAAACCTCTCCCAGCTGCAGGAAGCTCAGCATCCTCCCCTGCTTTCTGCCCTCATCGCTCCTCAGCTGCAAGGGGAGGGGTCAGTGTACAGGGAGCTGCTCCCCCATCTGCCCAACCCCCGTGCATCTGGACCTCCCATACCTAGACACCCCCACCAAGCCTCACCCCATACACCCAGAACCCCCCTAGCCCTCTGTACCCAAACCCCACCTCATTGAACCTCAGCCCTGCACCTGGGGCCCCCTGCACTCAGGCCTCCTGACCCCCACTCCTGCACCCAGACCACCCCCTCCACTAAGCTCCCTGCACTCAAACCCCCACCCCCTGCACCATCCTAAGCCCCCACATCCAAACTCCCATGCCACTTATCCCAATTAGCGGCACCCAGACCCCCACACCCAGACTCCTCCGCTGAGCCCCAACCATTTTCACCTGCCCCAGCTCCTGGAACCCCCCCAACAAGCCTTTGTGCATCCAAATCCCCCCTCACCTAGACCCCTCACTGAGCTGCTGGCACACAGATTATCCTCTCACACCACACCTGGATTCTCCCACTCTGAGCCCCTCCACACTTGGATCCTGCGTAGTTGAGCCTGCCTGCCCCACACCTGATGCACCTGGCACAGAGGGGCATGGCCCCAGAGTGTTTCTGGGGCAGGCCTTGTGCTGTGTCAGGGTCAGATGCAGCCTCACCACTGAGTCCATGTCCTGGGGGTGGGGGGTGGGGAGGCTGCAGGATGATCTCCCACCTTCATGCAGTCTCCCACCTTCATGCAGGTAGCCTGTGCTACCCACTGCCATGCGGAAGCCTTTATATTTATTTATTGACAAATAAAACTTGCAGAATTTTAAAATATTGTGCACAGAATTTTTATTTTTTTGGTGCATAATGCTCTCAGGAGTAGAATGTGCACTGCAGCTCCACGCTTTATGGCAATGGGATTCTTTCATACTGTTTTCAAATGCAGTGCAGTTTGAGAATTCAGCATTCAGGGACCAAGAGCTGCAGCCATATAGCAATAATAGAATATACTTCCTAAATAAATAAATAGGTATAAAATATAGAAAAGAATGGATTCTATGTTCTGTAGTGCCACTGATCCATCAACGAAGAGCGATTTTTACCCAGCAGACTCTTCAAAAAGGACATCACAGTGAGGGTATGGGTAATTAGCCTTTTTTTGCCTAACAGTCTCTATATTTACATTTTCATCAGGAGTCAGTTTTAGGGTTATTTGTATGCTCAGTAACATTCAACAATATCATTCTAAAACAGGACAATTTGTCTCTCTCTTTCTCTCACTCATATATAATAATTGTGCAGCTCTGTGGCATTAGCATCTGAGTTCTGTGACAACTTTGAACAAAATAAAAGAGTCTCCATTCAAGAAAATTGGTCTGAATAGCATGAAATTCTGGAATTGAAATCAATGGGAGTTTTGCAATTTACGATAGTTGGACCAGGATTTTGCCCATAACCTTCAGACATTCCGGAATGGTTAATCAAAGATATGTGTAAATAAACATTCTATGCACTCTGCTCTAAAGATTGTCATATGAGGGGTTGGGGTCTGGCCAACTGTCAGACAGACTGAGTTCCATTATGCAAGGGTCTTCTACTGACTATTTTGGCAGTTCTAGAGAGAGAAATCCCAAGTAGCATCAGAAGGGCAACCCAGCAAGTCTTGATCACTGTGACAGGGCATAGATAATTCCTCATGTAAGTGGATCCTAGAACATTGAAGTCTTTAAAGGTAATAAGTACTCAGAAACAGGCAGACAAAAGTGCAGAGTATGAAACATCAGGGTAATGTGCTCACAGCAACCCCACCACCTCTGCTTTAGGAGGCAAGCAGTTACATATTGCAACAGCTGAAGCCTCCCTGTTTTCCTTAAGGGCAATCCCAACTAGAGTGCATTCCCTTTGAAGTGACAAAGGCATGGATCTCTCTGGCAGGCCTACAGAACATATAACAACAAGTCATGGCCTCTGTCAGGGAGTCTGGCTGTATGTACAACTGAGTATGACTCATTGGCTGCAGACCATATTGCCAAAGAGTGGACACACACCTCAAACAGGTGCAGCCTTCACCCACTCTGTTTAATGCTTTTGTCACCAGCAAACATTGTTTTCATATTATCCAGCTTTAGTTTTAGCTACTTTATACTGATGCATTTCTCTACCTCATTAGGCACAAGACAGCAGGTACACCACTAAATTCGTACAAGTACATTCAACGGGGGTTTAGCAAGAATGCAACCTTGTGAGACTGCACATGTGAGAACCTGCAGGGAGGAAGAGCAATCACTCAACACAATTATCTAGGTTCTCTCATTCCTATGTGCTGAATTCTTACAGCAAAGGTCAGAGGGACATTCATTTAATAGACAAACAAAACCTACCAAGTCTGTTGGGTTTTGTGTGTGCTTTAACATTCCCATAGTTAGAGCTTTAAATGTGATTTTTCCCAGCATGCACTACTCTACAATACAACAATTTATGCCCCTACCAGATCAAAGAGCTCACCTATACATGGGCAGGGAGGGAAGTGAGGTAAGCATTATTCTTTTTAGCTGATAAAGTGATTTTGCCATTTAAAAAAATGTATGTTTCTATGCACCAATCAAAATAATAAGACTTTGCAAAGTGGTGCCATATACTGGGAAAAGTAACCATTTACCTGATCCTCTCTAGGCTAGCTCCATGTGTCAGCCAAACTGCATGGCACCTAAAACATAAAAAATTGTAATTTTAAATTCACTTACCTGCTGAAGGCCTCACCTACCTTTGCTATTTGGTGCGTTCAACACATACATCTTTACAGTTAACTACTTTTTTAAAATATACATTGCAGGTTATCTTTATAGCTGAAATTCAACCCATAATTTGCCTAGCAGTACCTGTGTTTTTCAATATCTGATGTCATTGGCATATATTACATTTTTGAGGAACAATGGACTGAGTTTAAGACGGTCTTAACTACAAATTTCCTTGTTCTTCATTTTGTGAAAGACTTGGCATTCCATAAATATAGTTGTTACTTTGGAAGAGTTGCAGTTAGTTTTCTCTTTTTTTTTATAGATACTTTATAAATTGGTTCTAGAAATACCTGCTCCTCTGTTACATCAGTAGAATGTAGATCTTGAAAGCCATTCCACAGCCACACCTGCTACCTTCAATTAGCTGGAAGAAGAAGATTCTCTTTCAATTTTGCTGGGCCATAATGATTTGCAGACTGGTTTGTGTTCCATGTGCAGATGTTCAAGAGATGAGGATATATAGCCTGTAGCATTTACTCCCATTTATCTGGTTACACGAGCAACTTCCATGCCTTATGGAACTATACTTTTCTCCAAGGAATCAAATATTTTTCTTTCTGATCTGTGCTCCAGTTCTTGGGAAAATTTATCGTTCCTAGGAGCATTTGTTTATTAAACTGTTTTTACCCTGACAGGTTGTGAGATATTAAACATTAAAAATTATGTCATTCTGTTTATCATTTTGGATTTTTTCCACCTCAATTTTGACATGATTTTAGTTGCTATGGAGAACAACTATATCCAGAAACCAGTGATTTATTCCTTTAGGACCAAATTATAATAACCCTAGTCACATTGAAACCACTTGGAATTACTTGTAGTAATTTGCTATTGAACGGATAACCCTTTGAGTAAGTTACTCTTCAGTGTGGAAGGGGCATCATTTGATCCTTAATGTCTGGAAGGCCAGCTTTCAAGTAGAGTAAAACGTTAGACTAACTTTAGCTGCTTATGAGGTATCAGATGCTAAAATCACATCAGAGAGAAAGGGCGTGAAGTTTGGAAAGCAAGAGAGTAATCAGCATTGATATTTTAAAGTAAGTTGTCTAATGATAACAAAAACTCTTATGTAGGAAGTAAGTATCATTATACATATTTTATATATAAGGATTGGAAAGGTATACTTCATATTCCATTGAAAAGCTTTGCAATCATTAGTGTCCAAAATTTGCTTTTAGTCTTGATGGTTCCTGTGATGATGCTCTTTCTTAAAACTATCACTAATAGTCTTGTTTCTTGTTACTCTCCTAACAAAAAGAGTAGAGATGATCCAAGGTTTTCAAAATATTGATCGGAAAAAAAGGAAATAATTTTTTTTCTACCAGCAGTAATAAATAGCAAGTCCTGAACCTTGGACTGGTGCTAAGTTATAGAACACTTTCAGCCTTACCGTACTTCATGCATTCCGCTTTTTCCTTTTCCTTTTATAATTTTTGAAGGACAAAATAAAAGTTGCATATTTCAGAAATGAATGCAAACTGAATTGCAGAGAAGGCAAGGAGTCATGTGATAAGCTAACAAGAGATAGAAAATACCACTGAAAGTAAGGGTATATCTGCACAGTGATAAAAGACCCACAGCAGCCACGACTCGCCCAGGTCAGGTGACTGGCTCATGGGACTAGAAGTAGCTGCATAGACATTTAGGCTTGAGCCCGAGCTCTGGGACCTCCATCCTTGCACGGTCCCAGAGCTCAGGCTTCAGCCCAACCCTGAATGTCTATATTGTGAATTTTCACAGTCAGGAAATGAATCTTTATTTCACAAGCCCACTATATTGCTTCCCAAGTCTAAGGTAATATTTCATACCGCTTTTAAAAAAAATTCATGTGTGATGATCTGACTAATGTAATAATAGCAAGGAGCAAAACCGCTACCCACTGCAGGACCATACATTTCTTGTGATTTAAGAGAGAAAGAGTAAATATTAGGGCCCAATCATGTCATCTTCAGGCAAAATAGCAGTGTAGCCTGAATAAGAAATTCAGGATTGGGCTCATGGTTTTACTTTGCAATTTACTGCCTAAGTACATTGATACAGGCACCGAGAAACAAAGCAAAGGAGATAATGAAATAATTACTACTTGATTTTCAGTAGAGTGACACATAAATGCCTTTTCTCTCCAGTGGTAGATCATTTTCTGTTTTTAGTTTATATTTGAAAACACCATTTCATGTGTGCAGAGTGTTTTGTTGTTGGGGCATTTAGTAGCATTGAACTAGGGCCTTACTGAAGTCAGTGGAGTTACTCATATGCATAAATGCTACTTGCATGACTAAGGGCTTGTAGGATCTGGATATTAGCTTGTAGTTATGTCTTTATCTAGCAAACAAAGAGAATTAAGAAAAAGAAGACTAATGCTACAGCTCCTGTGAAAGCACATCATAGGTGCTATGTTCTGTTAGCATTAACATGAACTTTCATGGTTTTCGGCTTTCAGAGATGGAATTGCTGCAGAAGGCGTAAATTTATCCTAAGGAGATGAGGAGTGCTTTGGGTTGCTTAGGATTAACTTCTCCAGCTAATTAAGGATAGTATTGGCAGATTGGAAGGTGTCCCATCCTGACATTGGCTGGAGAATGGCTAAAACAGAGCTCAGAAGGGACATGTAAAGTGTGACTGGTTCAGGAGACAGAAACTTTCACCTATAGGTCACTGCAGTGAACCTAGCCCAGCGCAGCAGTGACTGAAAGTCACTGTTACCACCTGGTGGCTGTTCAGTAGCTTATGTGAAATGATTTGATGGCTAATCCAAGTGCCTACATCATAAAATTCCATGTCATTGTAGACACCTGTTTGCAGACTCATCTAAATCAGAGACAAGAAATACGTCCTGGGTTCTGGGCATGGGTTAGATTGAGGGAACCACAAATTTCTCCATACACACAGATTTCTCCTTCCCTCCTAACAGATCAATGAATCTACACTAACAAACTCATTGCCATTAAACCAAAGATTGACAACTAGAGTCCAAATACATTAATACAATTGAAAATAGAAATCTGACTGAGCAATACAACCATACCATGCACCTCCACAAGAGCTTGCATTCCTTCCATGTTTTATTTAAATGGGGATAATGTAAAACGTAGTTCACTTACCTTGTAGTGCTTCTTGCAATAAAAAAACAGGTTTATCTTCTGAGTCTTCTTGTTTTGTCAACCCTGCTGGAATGGATACAAAAAAAAAAATCTCAATGCAGTGCATCAACATGTTTAAATAGTGCCTTTCAGAAAGGATTCAGGAGCAAATATGTACAGTTGCACTGGGCAACTGCTCTTGCAGAGTTCAAGTTAAACAAATATCTCTTGCAAGGTATATCTCGTAATGAGGTTGTTCTCTCACATTTTTTCAAGGGTCATGGTCGTAACCTGTGAATTGTGTTTTTCAGATTTGTGAAATTGCTAATCAACATTTTTACAAAACTACACAATATTATAATGAAAACATAACATAAAAGCATGTGGTGCAAAAAAGTGAGAGTTCATTTACTGCTGAAATTGTTGGCTTCCTGATTTTACATTTAAACTGTACAATCAAATTGAAGAAGTAACAACATTTATATTATATTGAATAAATTATAGCTGGCTGTAAGAAAATAGGCATTTTAAATTAATGAGGACATTTTGCACAGTCAGATGAAAGGACAGTTATTACACAAAAATACTGAGGAATATTCAGTTATTAAACACACAGTAGAACTACTACTCGCCTGTGTGAAGTCACTCGAATGCACGAGTGTTTGCAGGATTGAGGCCCTAATGTTTGATGTGATGTACCTGCTGTGTTCTCCAGAATGTCAACACAGCCAGTTGACTCAGGAACTATGATTACTAATGGGATTTGATAAAAAATATACACTAAATGCATATTAAAAGTTACTAACTTGTATTTTATTAATACTGTCAAAAAGGTTAACAGGTTTTCTCATTAGGTGCCGTTTCTACCAGTATGAATTTTTTTTTAAATAATCAATTTCAGACAGATTAAAAATTCAGACCATTAAGATCTGTATTTCTTTTCTGTGTTTGTGAATATTTTTCTAACCTTTTTGTCCAGAAAGGCCTTTCAGACTGAATCATCATTAGCATACAGTACACTTCGTGATTTGCAGTAGCGTGCTCCAAATCTCAGTGAAATGTGTGTCTTTATTTGACCCATTTTTTAAGTGGCCGGTCTATGTTAAGAACATAGGACCATAAGAATGGCCATACTGGGTCAGACCAATGGTCCATCTATCCCAGTATACTGTCTTTCAAGAATGGCCAACGCCAGATGCTTCAAAGGGAATGAACAAAACAGGGAAATTATCAGGTGATCCATACCCTATCATACAGTCCCAGCATCTGGCAGTCAAATTGTGAGGTATGATTAGACCTTGACAGACAACATCTCTCACCTTGAAAGAAGCCTGATAGTTGGGCAATCAAAAATTCTTTAGGCTTCTCTTGAGCATTTTGCGATAAAGGATCACTTTTGCTTTGCCTTGCCTTTAGCGTTGTTAGTGGGATCAATGGAAGAGAAAATATGTGGTCTGACTGGAAATTCGACTTACTAGACAGAGCATCCATGCCAAACCAAAATCCCCATGTAAATTGCCTTCCCAGTGGATGAAAGCCACCAACTAAAGACACTGAGCTAAAGACACTGTCACAAGTGTCAGGAGCAATAACCACCCTGATTTTTGTTACTAAAAGAACTACGGCTTGACATGCAAACAAAACTGTAAATTTTTAAAGCTGTGACAAAGAACAACAACTGAACAGAAACATTTGATAAGGCAAAAGAAAATACCTTTCGAGGTGATACCCCAACATTAAAATAAATATGTGCTCCCTCATCACTGCCTATCTGACAGCTAGTTACATTTTTTAAAAGGCCCACCAGTCCATGTTATTCCTAGATTGCAAGAGACTAGAGAGGCCATTGAAGAGAAAAATAATATAGATGGAAAAGCTAAAACATTACAGGTCTAATTTAGATTATTCCCTAATAGCTAGTGATGTTACTTTTTGGATAAGAAAAGATTTGCAGATCTCCAGGAAGTCACAGCATTAACAAAATTCCAAAATCAACTTTCTCTCAAGAATTCTGGTGAGCAGGGACTTTGTTATTTTAGGATTAGAGAGAGAATGAAAAACAAATAATGAAGGCCTTTTGATAGCAGTAGGGGCTCACTAATTAAAAATGTGCTTGTTGTGGACAAAGAATGTAATTGCTTAAATGAACCGGTCTTTAATTAATTAGAAAAACAATCATCTCAGTCACTGTGCCAAAATATTGCAGTTAAGTTGAAGAATTTTATTGAACGAACTGATGTCGTTGTTTTATATAATGCTGTTATACTGATCATTATTCTTAATATAATTTCCTGAAACTTTAAAACGTTTATGAGACAAGTGATTTTAATGTTAAAACAGGTTGAGACAACTGTTTGATTTAAAAGAACAGTTCGACTGGATCATGTTTCATTAGGAATTACTGCTACATAATTTTGAATATAATCATGTATAAGATAAAATATGTTATGAATTAAGTGCACTTTAGCAATACATAGATGGATTTAAACTCTCACATTAGCATTTTCTCTATCTCAGACACAAAGGCATTTGAAAATTAGTTTGATCCTATTTACCCAATCCAGATGTAATGAGCTAGATCCTCCAGTCACTAAATCCACGTTGTACTGTTGAAAGTGGACTCAGACTGGTCATAAATAGCCAGCAGAAAATTCCCGCAGCGCTGGGAAGTTCCCCAGTAGTGCAAAGCTGGAGAAGGTAGTAGAGCCAGCTGCTATGCTGCCTACTTTTGTCCTCCTGGGGTAAGGTCACTGAGGTGGTGTAAGTTAAAGCTGCTTCTGGCTGACACTACACTGTATCCAAGCAGAGCTCAGATGGGGCAGAGACTCCAATATCCAATGCAGATACAGTAATGTTTTAAAAAACTTAAACCAATTGACTCAGTATATTAACCACATGTGCAATAAGTCAACCGCTTCTGCAAGTTGAAGTTGAAGCTAGACAAATTTAGGCTGGAAATAAGGCATAAATTGAGAGTAATTAACTACTGCAGCAATTTAGAAGGTAGATTCTCTATCACTGTCAATTTTAAAATCAAGATTAGATGTTTTTTCTAAAAGAGATACTCTAGCAATTCTTTTGGGGAAGATCTATGACCTGTGTTGTACAGGAGGTCAGACTCACAATGGTCTTAGAATCTATGAAATCTTGTGTGTCTGTGACAACATCAATAAATAGTTAATCATTTTACTACAAAGTCACAAACTTTTTATAGTCTCCCCGCTCCCTGCCTCCTTACCATGCTGTGGGAGAGCAGGAACAGCAGGGGAGGGGCCGGGGGCTAGCCTCCCTGCCCGGAAGTTCAAGGGCTGGGCAGGATGGTCCCGGAGGCCGGATGTGGCCCGCAGGCTGTAGTTTGCCCACCGGCCGTAGTTTGCCCACCTCTGTGATAGTTACTGTACAAACATACAGTACATGAGAGTCCCTGCCTCAAAGAGTTTTAAGGACCTATAGTATAAAAGGAACGGAGAAACACAGTGGAATAAGATTTGATGTTTTAGGTCTAGGAGTCAGGAAGGAACTTGCCCCCATGCCGAACCTCTCAGAATTAGAGGAACTACTAGATCTTAAGAGCAAGATTGCTTCTTCTAAAACATCAGACACTGGCCAATGTCAAGGTAGGTGACTGAAGTTAATGGATCAATAGTTGGATGAGGAATGGCAAACCTCATAGTACGTTCAGTTTGATCAGAGCAAAAACATGTTTTCACAGGTTAAGAAAAAGAATACAAAAAACACGACAGTATACTAAATGTGATGTAGAGTCTAAAGAGCTGAGCCAGATTTCTCTTTTTAAAGGGAAAAAATGCACATCCAGGGATAGTCTCCTATGACAATAATAATAATGAGCAATAACAATAATATGAATAATATTTTGTTATAAGCCATATGGTTCTCTGTTATTGCTGTAAAAGCTGATGAAGCATTACATAAAGCAACTAACCATGGGAGTTACAGATTGTTGGGTAATACAAATACATGGAACTGACAGGGAAAAATACTCTTTCCAGAACTGAAATTTTAAAAGTTTAGACAAGAAACATAATAGAATATTTTCACATTAGACTACATTTTCTGGGGTAGTTTTTTTTCCCCATTGTATTTTTACAAGACTTTAAATTTTATCATTATTTCTATTAATTAATAACCAATCTATCTTCAGTACATATATGCTTCCATCACCATAGTATCTAAGCACCTCATAATTTTAATGTATTTATCCTCACAACATCCCTGTGAGGTAGGATTATCCCCATTTTACAGATGGGGAACTGAAGCACCGAGAGGCTAAGTGACTTGCCCAAGGTCACTCTAGAAGTCTGTAGCTAAGCAGGGAATTGAACCTAGGTCTCCCAAGTCCTCTGTTAGTGCCCTAACCACTGGGCTATCCTTCCCAGAGGGTAAAGATCAACAGTGTGAATCTCTTTTGCACTAAGGCCCCTTTGAACTGCCAAAACAGTGTAAAGGAGTTGTACCGTAAATGAGAATCAAGCCCCACTTTCACCTCTCTAATTATTAATTTAAGTAAACAAGGAAACCTTGTAAATTGCCACAATCCACAGGTCTCTCAGGCCATTCTTTTTTTTTTCCCCTTGTCTTTATTTTAGATTGTAAGCGTCTAAGCCCTCGTGCCTGATACAGAGCTGAAGCACTATCACTGTCTATGTACCCAGTCATCTGTCCCTATGTTGGCTGGGTACATGTCAGCTCAGGACACGATGCAGAGATAAAATTTCTAAACACCATTAATAACTGCATTCTGAAGCAGCTACTCATGAAACCCACAAGGGGAGAGGCAATTCCTGATTAAGTCCTAAGTGGAGCACAGGATCTGGTTCAAGAAGTGAATATAGCCGAATTGCTCAGTAGTAGTGACCATATGCAATTAAATATATCATCCTTCTTGGGTGGGAGAAGCCCTCCACTGTAGCATTTAACTTCAAAAAAAGGGAACTAGACAAAAATGAGGAAGCTAGTTAAATGGAAATTAAAAGGAATAGTCACAAGAATGAAATGCCTGCAGGCCTCATGGAAACTTTTTAAAAAACCATAATGGAGGCTCAACTTAAACATGTACCCCAAATTAAAAAAAATAGCAAGAGGACCCCAAAATATGCCAATGTGGCTAAACAGCATAAAAAGAGGTGGTTAGAGGCAAAAAGGCATCCTTTAAAAATTGGAAGTCAAATTCTACTGAGAAAAATAGAAAGGAGTATAAACTCTGGCAAATCAAGTGTAAAAGTATAATTAGGCAGGCCAAAAAAGAATTTGAAGAGTAACTAGGAAAAGACACAAAAACTAACAGCAAAAAAAAAAAAATCTAAGTACATCAGAGACAGGAAGAGTGTGAAACCATTAGTGAGGCCACTGGATGATTGAGGTACTAAACGAGAACTCAGGGAAGACAAGGCTGTTGCAGACAGCTAATGAATTCTTTGCATCTGCCTTCACTGCAGAGGAGATTTCCACAGCTGAGCCATTCTTTTTAGGTGACAAATCTGAGGAACTGTCCCACAATAAGTTGTTGATAGAGGAGGTTTTGGAACAAATTGATAAATTAAATAGTAATATGTCACCAGGACCAGATTAAATCATCCAAGAGTTCTGAAGGAACTCAAATCTGAAATTGCAGAACTACTGACTGTGGTATGTAACCTATCACTTAAATCAGCCTCTGTACCAGATACTGGAGAATACCTAATGTAACTCCAATTTTTAAAAAAGGCTCCAAAGGTGATCCTGGCAATTACAGGCTGGTAAGCCTAACTTCAGTACCAGGCAAATTGATTGAAACTATAGTAAATAACGGAATTATCAGATACACATATGAACATGATTTGTTGGGGAAGAGTCAACACAGCTTTTGTAAAGGGAAATCATGCCTCAGAAATCTATTCAATTTTTTTGAGGGGTTCAACAAACATGGACAAGGGTGATCCAGTAGATACAGTGTACTTGGACTTTCAGAAAGCCTTTGACAAGGTCCCTCACCAAAGGCTCTTGAGCAAAGTAAGGAATCATGGGATAAGATCCTCTTATGGATCAGTAACTGGTTAAAAGATGGGGTGGGGCAGGAGAAGGGTATCAATAAATGGTCAGTTTTCAGAATGGAGAGAGATAAATAGTGGGGTCCCCCAAGGGTCTGTACTGGCACCAGTGCTGTTCAACATATTCATAAATGATCTGGAAAAAGGGGTAAACAGTGAGGTGGCAAAATTTGCAGATGATACAAAATTGCTCAGGATAGTAAGTCCAAAGCAGACTGCAAAGAGTTACAAAGAGATCTCACAAAACTGGGTGACTGGGCAACAAAATGGCAGATGAAATTCAATGTTGATAAATGCAAAGTAATGCACATTGGAAGACATAATTCCAACGATATATACAAAATGAATGGGTCTAAATTAGCTGTTGCCTACAATTCAAGAAAGAGATCTTGGAATCATCGTGGATAGTTCTCTGAAAACATCCACTCACTGTGCAGCAGTAATAAAAAAAATTAACAAAATGTTAGGAATCATTAGAAAAGGGATAGATAATAAGACAGTAAATATTATAATGCCACTATACAAATCCATGATACGCCAACACCTTGAATACTGTCTGAAGTTCTGGTCATCCTGTCTCAAAAAAAGATGCATTAAAATTGGAAAAGGCACAGAGAGGGGCAATGAAAATAATTAGGGGTATGGAACAGCTTCCATATGAGGAGAGACTAAAAAGCTTGGGACCATTCAGCTTAGAAATGAGACAACAGAGGGAGGAGAGGAGGATATGATAGAGGTCTATAAATTCATGAATGGTGTGGAGAAAGTAAATAAGGAAGCATTTTTTACGCATTCATATAACACAAGAAATAGAGGGCACTCAAAATTAATAGTCAGCAGGTTTAAAACAAAAGGAAGTACGTCTTTACACAAGGCACAGTCAGCCTATGGAAATGGTTGATAGAGGATGCTATGAAGGCCAAAACTATAACTGGGTTCAAGAAAGAAATAGATAAGTTCATGAAGGATAGGTCCATCAATGGCTATTGGCCAAGATGGTCAGGGATGCAACCCCATGCTGACTGTCCCTAAGCCGCTAACTGCCAGATGCTGGGACTAGAAGACAGGGGGATGGATCACTCAATAATCACCCTGTTCTGTTCATTCCCTTTCAAACATCTGACATTGGCTGCTGTTGGAAAACAGGATACTGGGTTAGATGGACCATTGGTCTGCCCCAATACAGCCATTCTTATGTTCTAATAATTATAATGTATGTCTATATCTTAAGTGCTACAATATATTACACTTTCAAAATGCTAAATCAGTATAAACAGTGGTATTACTCTACTGCAGATTTTGCTAACGATAAGGAATTCAGATTGTTTCCATTGACTGATTTAGATCTCGTTTCATCTTAAATAGAAAAGGTAAAGAGTCCTAAATAGAAAAGGTAGGTCAGTGTCTTCAAGAAGAAGAATGGTCAGACTAATAGTTATCTGTTTTAGTAAGTTGCAAAAAATTATCTGACTCACAGTAGGACTGAAAAAGAAAAGGCCAGTTTGTGGATAGCCTGCACATACATGGGATAGAGGATGACATGTAGGCATAACTACAGTCCTTGCATTCAGAGAGGCACAAGCACTGCTCAGGGTAATAGTCTGCCACAAAATTTTGTTATTAGCCCTTATAAATTGGGTAGGTGAGGTTCTGTGGCCTGCAATGTGCAGGAGGTCAGACTAGATGATTATGATGGTCCCTTATGACATTAAAGCCTGGTGAGTCTATGATGGAAGAGAAAATATTCAGCGACGATCTTGTCACTTCTCTACAGCCAGCAGACTTTGCCCCACATGGACAGGAATCCAAGCTGCACCCTTTCGAAAGGCATAGCAGCAATTTCCCTTCTGCTCCCAAAGACACTGAGCTTGTGTAAGCCACACACCCCCTGGGTGTGGTGTTCTGTCCCCTGTAGTGGCACCGAGACCATTTAGAGCAGGGGTGGGCAAACTTTTTGGCCCGAGGACCACATCTGGGTATGGAAATTGTATGACGGGCCATTAATGCTCACAAAATTGGGGGGTGGGGTGAGGGCTCTGGGGTGGGGCCAGAAATGAGGTTTCTGGCCAATGGGAGTTGCAGGGGCAGCACTTGGGGTGGGGGCAGCGTGCGGAGTCCCCTGGCTGCGCCTATGCCTAGGAGCTGGAGGAGCGACATGCCTCTGCTTCTGGGAGCCATGCGGAGCCCTGGACCCCGCTCCCTGACGTGAGCTCGAGGGCTAGATTAAAACATCTGAAGGGCTGGATGTGGCCTCCGGGCCATAGTTTGCTCACCCCTGATTTAGAGAGAGAGAAAGCAATTAATGAGTCTGCTCTACAGCCTTAGCTAACAGCCAGTTGACTTTTAGCTCACACAGTAGAGGCTCATGCACTAAGCTCCCGAGGTCCCAGGTTTGATTCCTCCCCTTGACAACCGGGGTCTGTCAGTGTTACAAGAGGGGGCTCGTCCAAGATTTTAACTCGGAAGTCTCTGAAGCTCGGGACATGCTTCCTCAGCTAGAGGAAGTATGTAACCCACGCACCTCCTGGGTGTGGTGTTCTGTCCCCTGTAGTGGCACCGAAACCATTTAGAGAGAGAGAAAGCAATTAATGAGTCTGTTCTACAGCCTTAGCAAACAGCCAGTTGGCTTTTTGCTCAGGTGGTAGAGGCTCATGCACTAAGCTCCAGAGGTCCCAGGTTTGATCCCGCCCATTGATGACGGGGGGTCTGTTGGCATTACATTTGCATGAGACAAAATGCTCCTGCTGAGTTACTGGGTCTGTACACCACTCACTACCAAGGACACTGATTAAAAGCCACACTTTAGCCCAAAATGTCATTCCAAAAAATTCATTTATCTAATAGTCCTTTCCCTTCAATTGCTGAAATCATTACTTCAAGTTAGCTTTCAGCCATAGCTATTGCATGAGTTTGGGAAAGGGGTCAAGGGAAAAACGTAGATGTTTGTTCTCTTGTTACCACAAAAGGGAGCTCTCTGGAATAAATACATGGTGTAGTGTGAAATGATTTGGTGAATGGGGAGCTAGAGTATCAATTCAAAATAGACAGATGTAAAAGGCCTGTAATATCTGCAAGTAACTATCAAGTCATGGCTGTAGGGTAATTTGGGGTTCCCTATACATCATATCCCAGTATTTCTGTAATTATTTTATTTACATACCTTTATAAATAAAATAATTACAGAAATACTGCCCAATTACCACCCAGCTATGCTACTTGTTGATTGTTCCTATACCTTACAGCTATGTCTGTTTTTTGTAGAACAGAGACTGCTTTCTTTCTTTTTTGTAAAGCACCTAATACATCATGGACACTTATAGAATACAAATAATAGCCAGAAGCTTGCAATGAGAATCCCCTGGGAGGACCCCCTGCATCTGTGCAGTTCTCAGTGCAGGATCAGGGCCAATAATAATCATCCTAACAATGTAGGATGTTCTTGAGTGTGCTGCAAAAAGAATATATTTTTGTAACAAATTATCTGAAAAATTGGCTTCACTGAAGTAGTCTTTATTATTTTAGGGGATGGAACAACAAGAAGCCCTGGGGTGAAAACCTAGAGAGTACATTTATGTCTGTTACTGGAAGCATTCAAACAAGAACATGTTTTGCATTCAGTCACAATTTATTTTCTGAATATGCTTTTAAATATTTTGCATTTATTAATGTATGTCCTCACTATCTGCTTTTAACTTCTGCTTGAAGAATCTAGCAACAATAAATCCTTATAATTGGTGACATCATGGCTCATTACAATGCAGAGACATTGTAATGTCATAAACAAATATTGTAGGCCATCTATATCACACTTAAAATGGAAACCTAACTGCCAAAGGTCTATTGGCAAATACATTAATATATATGAAATATAACTATAATAGCACAATTCAGAAATTAGTGCTGAATATGAGGAACCAGCTTTCTTAAGTAAAGGTGAATCACCCAAATTTTATAGTATCTGTTGTGGACATTCCTCAATGAACTTTGGAATATTCCTGGATATTTCTTCTTTTCATTTGCTTTGTGAAACCAGTTATAAAGGGACTGGTGCATACTTGGTGATGAAAAGACTAATATTCTACAGGAGACTCTGAGTTCCACCAAAGTCTCTCACTTTTTCAATGTGAGAAATTCAATGTTGCTGCTTCCCTCAGAATATTTGAAGGTCATTCTGTGACAGAAAAGCTAGTGAAACTTGTCAAGTATTCTTGATTTTGTTCCTCAAAATTGTAAGTATTAACAGGGGTTCATTTAAATAAATGTGTATTTCCCTCTCACTGTGTGGGTTGTTATGTACATAACTGTATAGACCAAGATCAGAAGATCTGTTGTGTCCTGTGATTCTTTCTCAGGCAAAACTCCCACTGAAATCAATGGACCATTGAATTCCTCAATAAGGAATACATGATTTGGCCCTTTCTTTATATATTGCTTGACATAAAGTATAGAATGGGATTTATCTAGGACTGAAACACCCTCTAGAGAGAATGTATTCTAATCCTTTTAAAATGTGGATTGGGGTGTGTGTGTGAGAGAGAGATCCTTTTATGACATCTGTACTAATATCCAGATAGGCTTATAGTTCACTAATGAACAGGACCAATTATTATACAAAATTAAAGTTTGCTTTTTCTTTAAAGTTTTATTTTGGTCATTTGGGTGATGACAGTTGTTAGAAAGTGGTGGCCCAATTCTGTTGTCCAGTGAAACCTCCTGTGACTTCAGTGGGAATATTGCTAGTGCAAAGAACCACAGACTTGGGACCCAAGTCTTTATCAAAATGGTACCTTACTTAAAGTAACTAATGACTCATTTTCATTCTGGGTCAAATGCTGCTTGCCTTGCACACACAAGCAGTGCTGTTTAGCAATGGGACTACTCATGCGAGTCAGAAGTGCAACATTGGCCCAAAATGGGCATATTTTAATTGAATTTTAAAAGAAAAAGAAATTACAGGTGAGAGTGGATTGTCCTGTGAAAATGCTAATGAAATAATAGTTAAAACATTTAACAAAATGCAACGTTCTGGAAGCAAGGACAAACTGTTTGTATTTTGGTGAAAACACCTCCTGCACCATTAGGACCCCCACAAGCTCAAACTATAATGTGGTTTATCCCATCAATATTATATATCATCATCTGTCATCAAAGCAAGTTTTGATTGGCCAATGGTTCATTCAAATGATGGCACAAATTCTTATCTTATTAAACATGGCTGTTAGGTTTTGTTGTGAGGTCCTTTAATGAGGTTTGGCCTACATAAACTGAAAGTCCTGGTAGTTGTGAATGTGTGGGAGGCATTTTGTTTGCACTTGCAAGCCATTCCTCATTTCAAGTACTGCTAATATCGGCTGAGAGGACCCACCTGATCCTTCACCCAGCTGAAGACTGTACGTGCTGTCAAGTATTAAGGCTTACCGACTGGCACTGGTTACCACCACTAGCACTAACTCGGTTTTCAAACAGAGAAACAGAGCTCTTCCGCATACAAAACCTTGCAAGTACAGAAGATAGTTGAGCTGATGCCTCCATCTTCTGGCCTTTCCATGTTTGAGGGCCCACTTCAAACCTCCTGAACAGATAAGATCTGTAATGGATATTTGGACTGTTGATGACCACCAGACAAGCTTTCTCTGAAAGGACATCTTTTCAGGGTTGTATGCAGTGTTGTTGTAGCTGTGTTGATCCCAGGATATTAGAGGGACAAACCTGAAGAAGAGCTCTGTGTAAGTTCGAAAGCTTGTCTCTCTCACCAGCAGAAGTTGGTCCAATAAAGGGTATACCTCACCCACCTTGTCTCATCTTTTCAGGGGTAGGTCTGGGAGTTGGTCCTGGAGTTAAGTGACCAGATGCTGTCCTAGGGGCTCCATCCACTGATAATGCACCCATTAATAAGGGCAGGCTAGCATCGCTATGATTGTGGGAGAAAGAAAAGAAAGTCACTCTTTTGAGTCCTCCGAACTTGGCTATAAATAGAAGGTCATGGCAAATTACTAAATGGTAGAACTCATGTTCTTGGTATTTAAAAAATAAATGAAAGCTAACCTTGATATATATTTTTTTCCGTTAGGTCAAAAAATAATTAAAAGTAATTTTTACAGCTGCTCCTGAGTTGATACTATGTTTATTGCTGAATTCCCCTGCCAGGTTTTGTGGTTTGCAATCACATTTTCATTTGTTTAAAGAAATGTTTTTCTCTCCCCTGTTGCTGCACAAAACACCATATAAACAATAGGGGGAAATGGTAAAACTGACTACACCCAGTTTACAAAGTAAACAAACTGAAAATCAATACTTTTTTCCTCTAATCTCTTTCAGTTACAGTAATAATAGGGTTTACTTGTAACAATAGTAGTTACAACATTTTGGGGCAGAATTGTGATTTTTAAGTTGACTGAGGCCTATTAAATTTTTAAATGACACAAGCTCTTTTGGACAGGTTTTCAATAATGTTTTTTATTTGTATGACTTAGCTCTCCCCCATCAAAAATGACTGAGAGAGACTGGGTGTGTGTATTTACAAAGCCAATTTTAATCGAGTGAGTGTAATCCTTTCCATAAAATTAAAATAATGAAAAAACATTCCAACTTGCATCTTCTCTAACATACAATCAGTGGTTTGATCACTATGCCCATATAGTTTATTAAGAATTATTATAATTATTATTCAGTTAGATAATGGAGCACAAATCCTAAACTGTGTAACTGATATATTGAAACGTAGCTTCTCCTCAAGTATGCGTTTCAAATAAATAAATAATATTAAATACTTCCCATATATAGTGCACTACATATATTAGAATGAATCCTTGCAGCAGCCCTAGGAGGTAAATAATTACAGTAAATAGTCACCATTTTCCAGATGGGGAAACTACCACAAACACAGGCCAAACAATATGTCAAAGACCACACCCTATAGCCCCAATCCTGCCTAGGGAGAACTCAGTTAAGGATCTGGACCTAATTCAGTGGTAGACTGGGAATGAGAACACAGACGCCCTGGCTATAGGTCCTAAACCATACTGTCACTCACTTTCATAACTAAATTGTGTTACTGTAACTTTGATGCTGATGAAAAATTAGTTTAAAAATATTGTATCTCTTCCTTGAGCATCGAGATTAGCAAACTAAAATAACAAGGTAATCTACATCATCCTGACTATGACACAAGTCTAGGTAAAACTTTCTGCAGATATGCGTTTTGTTAGAACGCCAAGCTCAGAGAGCAAATACCTCTGATGACTGATTGCACCAGTAAATTGATTTACCTTTTTTTTTTTTAAAAGAGCTGACGCAAGTTTGACAATGGGAGGTGTTGGGGTATCGTTGTTGCTGATTGGTTCATCTGATACACTCCCATTTGTCTTTAAATGATTGTCCAGCTGCACAAGGACTCAGATGAGCCAACTTTCTATTACAGGTGCAAGTTAAGATATCACTTGCTTAGAAAGCAAGCAAGCAAGCAAGATAACGTGTTTGATTTGGAGGTAAACCTAAAAATGTACCTTTACAATGTGTATTCATTTTATTGTATACTTCTTCCACTTAACACATTTTAAGCTGAAGAATTTGAGAAAACTTTGTGCAAATGTAATTCATTTGTAAATTTAAATGAAGAGTGAAGAACTGGCAGTTAAGATTTGCTATACTGTAGTTGTAATTGGCATTAGCAGGTGTATTTGTTTTTATATCAGGCATGAAATTCAGTCCCCTTTTTTGGACAGAAAATCAAATCTAAGAAAGAAATGAAACAGCAGGAGGTTTCTAAAGTTGACCAGTTAATTAGGAATGATATGCTCGTGTTCTTTCAGGGCCTCTGGTTAACTATTGAGAATTTTTATCAAGACTCTTGGTTTACCTGGCTAATATTCAAGTAAGTAAATGAATATGAAAATAAATTGTTCATTTTAATTGTGTGTTTACTTTAAGGTAGCAATTATGGCACTTTTCGTCTTCAAATTGCTTTAGAAACAACATTAATTCTTTAAATGCATTGTCGTTGAGACTAAGAGTCAGGAAAATCTACTGATTCATATACAGTGATAGGACATAAAAGTACTAGCCATTGCAAAATGCTTGAAAATGCAACTGTTAGGCAAATAAGGCAAGGTCACAGATAAACCTAATTGATAAACCTCAACTTATTCATAATCCTAGATGCAACACAGAAAGTAAATCAAAATTGCTATGAAATAAAACGGAAAAACAAGTTCATGTTTTTCTTAATTGTTTCATTACATATTAAAAAGCAATTTGAACACATTTTCTGAGTACCTTTTAAAAATTATGTTCTATTCTAAAGCAAAGCAGATGAACTTGACACGAGGTTTTGAGAGAAATATTGCTTTAGAGGGGTAATGCTTTGTGCGTCCAATATTTTCATTTTAATGTAATATCTTAAAAGAAAAAAATCATCCTTTTGTTTCAGTCTGCCTTCTTGTTCCACAAGAAGCAGCAAAAGCCTAGGCATGTTATAGCTGGATTTAAGGAACGTAGTTAAGCTAGTAGACTTTTCTGACATCTATACCTAAGGGAAAAAAATAGTAGTGGTCTAAAATAGAAAAAGGAGCTGGTTTATAATACTGCCGCTTAGCATAGCATTTGCAGTTCTTCCCTTTTTTTATGCCTGTGCCTTTAGAAGTGCTTTGTGGGGGAAAAGACATTGTTTCTAAACATTGTAGCTTGTACTTCTTAAGGTAGCAACAGCAATACACAGCGGTGGCTGGCAGCCGAGTATGTGAAATCTGGTTTACATCTTTGACATATTGGCCAGCTATTGGAAGATTGGGATTTTATGTGAACAGTGTATTTTATGTGAGTAGATTCTTTTGAAGGTGAAGTGCATCAGAGATTTTGAACATGCAGGATTTTTTTCCACCCTAGATACAAGTTAAAAATAGGTTTGCCTGTAGTTACTTGTCTGAGGTGATCATATTTCAGAAGTTTGCTCAATAAATAACTGATTCCACACAGATTTGGGTAAGATTAACTAACATTTCAATGCATTGAGTGCCTTGCATAAAACATGCCTTGGAAATATTTATAAATTTCTGAAAAAAATTGACCTTCCAATTATGTGAATAAATAACTTAGATTCTGCTAATACTTATGCAAGTGCCCAAGTTTATTTACATGAGTATTCCCAGTGATCTCAACAAAATTTCTCATATGAGTAAAAAGTTACATATACATATTTGCAGGACTGGGACCTAAGGATTGGACTGTAAAAAGTCTGTAATCTGCAACATACATGGTAGCAACAAAATATATATACACATATTAATTAGTAGTCTTTTTAATTAAATAAAGATGTATACAATTTCAGAGAGAAAAGGTGGGTGAGGTAATATATTTAGTTAGACCAACTTCTGTTGGGGAAAGAGACAAGTTGTCAAGCTACACAAAACTCTTCTTCAGCTCTGTTCAGCTGTAAAGCTTGTCTCTTCCATCCACGGAAGCTGGTCCAATAAAAGATATTAGCTCACACGCCTTGTCTCTCTCCTATTCCGGGTCCAACACAGCTACAACAGTACTGCAAACTACAATTTAAGATTTCATTAGGTATGAGAAGTGTTCAGAGTAAGGAACGCTATCCTGACAGAGTGACCGATTAAAATTTTTCAAAATAAATGCCCATGGAATTGAGGTGCAGCAATGTGCTAGTCTTCAGTTAGGCCCTGATCCTGCAAGCCCTTATGAATGAGAGTAGCTCTGGGCATGTGCATATTCCCATGGAGTCTGGAACTACTCACATGCCCAAAGTTACTCGTGTGTACGCAAGAGTTTGCAAGACTGGTGACCTGGAGAGAAGGATTTCAACAAATGAAGGGTCCAATCCCCCAAACACTGATGAAGATTAAGGGAACTACTTGTGGTAATAAGCACTACACTCATTAGTAAGTGTTTACAGGATTGGGACCTAAAATTGATGATGATTCAGTACCAAGCGCCTGATCCTTAAAACATAAATAATTTTATAGTCCTTTGAGACAATAAGTAAAATGACTCACTTAAGTAAGTGTTTGAAGGATCAGCCTTTAAAATAGAACCTACACCCTAATACATATTTTCTGTCATATTCTTCTTTCCTTTCCAAATATAGTACAGACTGTGCAATACAGAATTTCTCTCTTAACCTAATCTCTGTGTAAATTAATCCATGGTAATGTTTCTGCTACACTGTTCTCTTTGTTCCTCAACACTAAAATAGTCAGTATAGCAGGGGTGATACAATTGGAAGAATATTGCTAAAGTGAGCATTTGTTAGTGTTCACAACAGAGATTTTCTTCATCACTGGCAGGTTGTGTTCGATTGCCTGATTTTCTTAGATATAGATTTAAAATAAGCATCTGGATACTATATGAATCTGCTGCTTGGAACGCAAAAAAGTTTGGTTTTAGAGGTACTGTAATGAATGAGTTTACCATTGTCTCAGCAAGGACCCAGTTCTTTTCTTTACTTCAGCTGGAGTTATTCATGTCCTCAGTGGGCAAAATCAGACCCTTGGAATGTAAGCCTGCCTAGCTATCTCTGACCTAATGCCAGATTCAGTAATCAGTCTCAGTCTAAGTGCTGGAGTGGCAGCAGAAAGGAATAAACAGAGCAGCTATCTCTGGTAGGAAATTGGCAAAAACACCTTGATATTCTTTTGCTGTTCAATTATTAGATAAAAATAAATGTTACTAGAGTAAGGTAATTTATTGTAGTTTTTGACACAAGGTTAATTTTAGCTCCAGTGTTGGTGTTTAAAGTTTACATTTACATTTTACACACACACTTTAATGTTGTGCTGCTAAAAATAAGTTTGAGACTGCAGATGTTAGGAATGGCATATTAATGGCTATATAGACTAGTGAAGGTTTGGTAATTAAGTGAGGAACTAAACATCCATGAATGCAAAAACTGGAGAATTTTTAATAAGTAATTGCATGCTTAGGGCTAGAGTAAAGCAAAAATAGAATGCTGCTTGTGCTGGATTTTTTAATACTAATTTGTATTCTGCAATGTTTCTAGGCATTTAGTTATAGCATTAAGAATACAGTATTTTATTTTCTGGTACACAACTCAGGAAATATATGGTGGATTCTTTTAATGTGTTATACTGGGAGGCACAAGGATAAAGAGTCGGGGTCCATAGTTCAGTAACCAGCTATATGACTTGCGGCCAGTCCCTTCATCTCTCTATGCCTTTGTTTCCCCATCTGTGAAATGGGGATACTATTATTAAGTCATTTTGGTAAAGCACTTTCAGAAAAAAAAATGCTGTACAACTGCATAATATTAGTGGTATATTATGAAACTTGGGAATGAGTAAACAAATGTAAAAGTGTATCTGTAAACTGAGATTGTAAGTATAAACTCATGTTAATGCCAAAGACAAATCATCATACTATTTATATTATAGAGTATATGGTTTATATTGGGCCATATAAAAAGATGATTATTTATCCAGATGATTATTATTATTTATCCAGACCCTCTCATGAGACTAAAGGCATATTAAATTATGTAAATATGTAATAATTCTGTTTGAGAGATAGTTTTAAATTATATAAACTATCTAAAAGTTTTGATGGACAAGTATTAAACTGAGATGTGATAGGGTGAAGTGCATTGTGCAGCCAGCAGCAGCTTGATTATTTTTAACATGTAGCCATACTTATCTAGCAATATATGTTTCAAGACACCAAGTGTTTCCTTCAGAAAAATAATTTGACTGTAATGTCTTCATACGATGGTCAGTAAAGTTTATATATAGCATTTCCCTATCAACAACCCAACCCTGATATAGTTAATCTCAGGTTAAGGGTGCATCTTAATGATTATCCACGATATCAATTAAAAAACAAAATAATTTTTCCCAGATTTTACATTAAATCTGTTTACAGTGATAGTTTTTTTATAGATAGACTATATATACCTGTGTTTTATTATTATTCTAGGAGAGCTTGGAAACCTATTGTGTAGGTCTGTCGTCTTACATTTTGAGAAAGAACGAGTGGAAAGATGCTGTATAAAAAAAAAAAAAAAGAATATTTTGCTTGTATTTATCCAGAATTTTCCCAAGCTGCAGCAGTTGCCTCCCTTAATGTTATTACGAAGAACAAACACAAACAGAGGGAATCACACTCATTTATCTAATTTGGGGAAAATTCTAATGAGTTATTTTGTGATCTGTTTGCAGAACAGAGTGTTCTGAAAGTTAACACATGGTGGAGAGAACCTGTAAGCAGAAGGTACAGTATTGTTTACACTGTAGAAGCTAGAAAGCGCTGACCACTCAAATGGATCGCATGGAACTGCAAAATGTCAACATCAAACTTGATGAGGAGAGCAATAGCGGAGAAAGCATTGAAGACAGCTACACGGATATAATAGATCCAGAAAAAGCTACTATTAGCAGGTATGTACTTAAATAAAAAGGGGTTTATGTTCAGACTAAAAAGAGGTAATCAAAGACTAACACATGCGATACACCAGGATTTCACTTATGGCATCCTGAAATTAAATTCAGATTAGGTCACAAATTAAAACTGGTTTGATTGTTTAGTGGCTATTCCCCAAATCACAAAATCACTGCACTCTTTGACATGATTATCGTTGTGGGTAGAATAGCTGAGATATTCAAGGTCAATAGTGAGATGCATTGGTAAAAATCTGTGCTGAGATTTGCCAGCACTGACTGTCCAGTTCATGACTCTGAACACAAGCTGTCCAATATCATAAACATTCAGTTCTCATAATACCTGTATATTTATAAAGGCAATTACAGGGTTCTTTGACACCTAGATTCATATAATTACTGAGTTTTAGCACATTGTTTTCACTCAAAATTGTTTGTTTGCAATTTATATGATCAGAGGTCTCTTAGTTTTAAAACATGTAGTCTTCAAACTAATTTCAAGACAAAGCAATGGCCTATTAAATATACAATTTCAATGTGAAAGTTTTATACAGAGAAGCAGTTTATTTCTTCTTTTACTCTACTCCTTATTAATAGAAAGATTTCTGGAGAATGTCTCCGTTAAGACCAAGAAATCAAATAGAAATCCAATGATTCTCTGAGCTAAAGTTAATATTGAGTGTTAAGAAACATCACAATTTTAAGTCCTGCTTTACTGAGGCAAAACGTCAGTAAAAATCAGTAGGAACAGGAGGGTTCTGAGCAACACTGAAAATCAGGTCGCATCATTAAGTGCCAAAATATGGAGGTAGGAGCATAACTTTGGGAACCTACATTTGAAAATCCTGGCCATTGTTCTTAGATGACACACATGGCTCCAGAATTCAATTTAACTCTTAAATAATATGATATTTCTTCATTGCCCCTAAACACAGTCATGAGCCAAAGTTCAGGTCTGGATCCAAACTTTGGCAAATAGGGGAGATCTAGGATTTCAAACTGATCCTCTGTAAAGATAAGGTTTACCTAGAAAGTCCACTCAAATATTCCCCAGGTGTGTTTGATCCTGTAGTTCCATTTAGGTTCATATCAGTATCTTCTATTTTAAGGCCCTGGTCTTGCAATTAAATCTGCTAGTGTTGATCCCTGCACCTCTAGAGTGTTCTAGGGGTTCTATGGTAGCAGATCTGAGTATAGGATCGAGATCTAAAGACAAATAATACATAAGAGTTTAGATATGGTACATACATTTTGTTGGTGGGAAGTAGTTTTGTTTTATATCAGTAAATAATAGCAATTTTTCCAGGGTGGGGTTAACAGTAATAGGGTTCACAGAAATGTGTTTTGAGGAGGGATTAGACATGGAGAGGTGGATACTTGGCTATACAGGGCTTCTGAGGTAAAGGGTAGCCTGTAAGAATGTAAATAAAATGAACAGGACATATGATATTGGGAAGGAAAATGCTGCTAAGGAAGACAGCACTGTTGACAGAAGTTGGGAAGTGCATTCAAAGCTACGAATCTGCCGTGTGTGGTTTAGATTCTTTTAAAACTAAACAAAGTTCGTAGGCCCAATCCTGAGTGTCTCGTTCAGTTTTAATTCAGTGCTTCCTTCAATAAAACTCCCATTGACATCTGTGGGAGTTTTGCTAGAGGAAATACTGAATAAAACTGAGTAAGGACTTCTGAATACAGGGCCTGACTGATGCAGTTGGAGTCTTTCCATTGATTCCAGTGAGCATTGAATTGGACCCTTAGTCTCTTGTGCGTAGTAAACTTATTTTATTGTTTTCTTATTTTGCTCTTTTTTTGTGTTCAGTCAATTTGCTAACAATGATGCAGAAAGTCAGAAGTTCCTTCCAAATGGATTTCTGGGCAAAAAGAAATTGGCAGACTATCAGGAGGAATATGTAAGTTTATTATTAGTTTTTAAGTAATAGAAACAGGAATATAGGAAAGTAGGGACAATATACATGAGTCTCTTTGCAAATGTAAACAGCGTTACAGCAAAGCTCACCAAAGAATCTAACCAGCATATTCTGTTTATTTCTGCCTTAGTCGAGTGGTTACTATTTGGCTGCCTGGATCGTTTAAAGTATTAAATCGTGGCTCTACTCTGCTATAAACATGGCATCACAAGCTTCTACATGGATTGCGTCTCAGTGATTTCTAGATAAAATATGCTCTGTTTACATGTACACAGGCATTTTCTTTCCAACTACCAGCCCTGCAAACTCACTCTAGCCTCTGATAATTGAGCTGGGGTCTTTCTTTCTTCCCTGCCAACCCCAATAGTAAAGGTTCCTTTGACTAAATGCTGCCCTCAATAACTCTGTGCCAGCCCATTGGCCCAGAAGGTCCAGTAACAACTATTAGCTTTAAATTGACTTACACAGGTGTTACTGAGGGTAATGTTTGGCCCACAGAATATCTATTACTGCTAATGATAGAGAAGCTTGAATTTTAAATCTCATGTTCAAGCTTTCAGGTAGTTCGAAAGAAATCTTGTAACCTGTAAACGGAGCAAATAAACACACACCCAGCAGTTCCAGTTTTAGTCACATTTCAGTTTACAGCCAGACTTTAATGTGATCAGTTTAAAACAGTGGGGCCAGATGTGTCTTATTTACACCAGTCTTAGGTCCCAATCATGCAAGTGTATACATGCTTAGCTTTACACACAAGTAGTCCCACTGAACTCTAAAGGACTTCTCCCATGGGCAAAGTTAGGAATGTGTCTAAGGCCTGGATGCACAAAGGGAGTTAAGCATTGGGATGCTGAACAACAGCACCTATATTTTAGGCATCTAGAAAATCACAGGAACACACTGCAATCCAGAAAGCCTGAGTTAGGCTCTTAGACTGTGATTCACAAAAGCCAGCATGCTAGACAGGAAGCCGTCTAAGCTAGCCAATGGGAGATGCTGAACGGAAAGGTGTGCACTAAGTCCTGCCTCTCTCTCAGAGATAGGTGCCTAAATCCAGACTGCAGGGAGGCCCCCTCTGCTAGTGATTCAGAGCTGGGGAACCCGCTTTGGAGTCAGGTGCCTATGCTGTTTTTGGAAGAAGCTAGAGGTCGGAGGATGGAGCACTCTCATCAGGCTATCCTGATGTGGTAGACCCTCAGTCTCTCCTGTTGAACCTATTCCATTGTGGATCAAAAATTAAAGAGTCATTGGGGTGGAGGTAGAGCAGAGAGAGAGCAAGTGAGTGAGAATGACTCTGTAGCCTGGTGGGCAGAGTACTCACCCATGATGTGAGAAACCCTGGATCCAGTCCCCTGCTCCACTGACTCTAATCATTTATTCAGAGTGGAACAGATTCAACAGGAGAGACTGAGGGAGCCCTACATCAGGGCATCCTACAGCCCAGTGGTTAGAGCACTCACCTGAAAGGTGGCAAATCCCTTCTCCCCCTCTGGAGTCTCCCACATCCTAGGTGAATACCCTAATTACTGGTCTAAAAGCTATGAGAGGGAGGTCCCAGCTGCTTGTGTGAACTCATTTGAGGGGCCTGATCCAGATCAATCCCTGAACATGACTTATCCAGGCAATGCTTATCTTTCCCCTGCTTTGTGAATCATTCTGGGAGACAGGCACTAGACACCTAGAGGGAGGCAGCAGTGCAAATGCCCAAAGACAGAAACACAGGTGACTCAGGAACTTTTACTGGAGCAACATGGGTGCCAAAGGAGTTCAGTAGGAGCTTTGTGAATCACTGTGGAGCCTAAAACTGGGTTTTAGATGGCTAAACCCAGACTTAGGTGCCTAAATCTGCAGTTTAGCCACCTAAATACTTTTGTGAATCTAGGTCTAAGTTTTTACAGGATCAGGACCTTATATTGTAAACTTTTTGAGGGAGGATTGTTTCTTCGTGTGGGTTTGTGGTCTATAAAACAACCTGAACCCTACTATAGTATAAATATTTAATAAAAATTCCAAGTCATTCACTGCACAGTGAAGTTACTCTACTGGTGTAAATGAGAATACAGCCCAAAGAGCTAGGTTTTTTCATTTTTATATATTGGTGTTTTTCTTTATTCAGGCCTGTTATGACCAAAAAAGATGACATTTATGGTTCTTAGTGACGCTGGGTAACTGTAGTCATTGCTGGCAGTTTCATTTTGAAGGGTTGTTAGTATGGACATAACTCTACACCCCATTTGGACAAAAGAAAAGCTCTGGTGTTGATGCTGCAAACACATACTACCATGACAGTACCTGAAGTGAAGGGAGTTCTCATAATAGTACTATACTTAGATTGTAAGCCCTCTGAGGTAGCGGCACCCTGGTAATAGAAGTATTAAATGAAAAAAGAACAGGAGTACTTGTGGCACCTTAGAGACTAACAAATTTATTTGAGCATAAGCATCTGATGAAGTGAGCTGTAGCTCACGAAAGCTCATGCTCAAATAAATTTGTTAGTCTCTAAAGTGCCACAAGTCCTCCTTTTCTTTTTGCGGATACAGACTAACATGGCTGCTACTCTGAAACCAAGTATTAAATGGTAAGTACTAGTTCTGTAGTAAAAAATGTTGGTAAGATCAGGCAGCGTGGTAAGACAACATCCATAGTACTCAACAGAACAGAGGAAGGGAAAGCCAGCAACTTGAAAAAGCATGGTTTTACACTGCACTCATTAAGGCACAACTTAACTACCATTTTTGTTATTTTCTATAGCATCCAGGAACTACTTCCTTTGGAATGTCAGCGTTTAACCTGAGCAATGCCATCATGGGGAGTGGCATCTTAGGGCTGTCATATGCCATGGCCAACACAGGAATTATACTTTTTGTGTAAGTATTCAAAAAGTGGTCAGAAAAGTGGGGAGAATATAATTAGCGAGCTATCAGTGTTTCTGTGATTAGAGAAAAATGCTTACGTGAAGAACCACATTTTATAGATAAAGAGATTTTTAAGGTCTCCAGTAATGAAAACATTTTAACAGCATTGCAAGACTCTGTCTAATGATGATAAACCACCCTAATTTCAGCTGTGTTTTGTATTAGATTCATTGCTGGGAATTTATATTGTCCAGTCAAAAACCAAAATTGGAAGGACAGTGTACTTCTTTCTCCTAAAATAACAACAGCATTCCCACTATTTCAGCACAGGCAATTCCACACAAGCAGTAAAGTATATATTTATTTATATGTTTATAATTATAACTTTGTCGAGACCGAGGAAAAATACTTCATGCCCATATAACTCTAGCCCTGAAAACAGAAAGTAGGGGCTGAATGCAAATATAGCTACATATTTACCAATATTTAATGTCAGCCACTCTCTCTAAAGTCTGTCTGTACCACTGAAGACAGAAATGGCATGTCGCTGACATACAGTATGTACACAGCATATGCTTTGATGGACACCAACAGACATCTATGTGCAGACATCCCTGGCTACCCCTATCAGGTTGAGAGAGAACATTTAAAAGTTGTCCCACTTTAGTAAGTGGCTTTAGTTTTATAATCTGGTTGTTTATGTGGGCCTTAATGTTAATCCTCCTTTGTTTAGTAGGAAGCCTAGAATGCAGTGTGGGTGATTGCTTTACATTACAGGAAAAATAGTAAACCTTCAGATCAACTTGCAGAGTTTTCTCTGTGTGATTCCTCTTGACTTTTGGAAGCTGTGTAACAAAAACTCTGCAGCAGGTTCTGAAACTGTATACTTAGATCCCAAGAGAGAATGGCATCTCCTATTTTTGGATGCAGAGTTTTTGCCTGAAATTAATTATGAGTGCAGATGCTACCACTTGGATGGCTAACTAGCTGACAGCACCTGTAAATCAGGTAGTTAAATGTCTTAGTGGGAGCATTTGCTCTCACAGAAATGGAAACTGGTTTTAAAAGGGAGTGCTCTAGAGCCAAGAAACTTTGAAAGGCTTTTTAAAAAACTCTTTAGAGTTCAAAAACTCTTCTTCCTTAGGGTGTTCAATAATAACCAACCCAGCTATGAAGTATCTCTATTCCATTGTATATTAGCCCTGGCTAAAAAAATTCTACTACATCTTCTAAATCCTAACTGTTAGCCACAGTTTTCAACGTGCGGAACCCTAACAAATCTTAAATTTAACAAACGCTATCAGAAGCCTAGTCATGTTAACTTTGGCAGAAGTAAAAATTGTCACCTTTAGACTGGGATAATGTTTAAATAGTGCCATCTAATAAAAAACAAACAAACCCCTTTCTCCACCCAGCAGCTCACTTTCTGTCCTATCACAGTTTCATACTTTGGGAATGAGAACAATCTCCCTTCTTGTGGTGGAGCATCTAATTTAAAAGCAGACAAGTTTGTGGAGGATATCATTACTTCAGTGTCAGACATATACTTGCTGTACATAATCCTGTACTTATAGATTCTGACTTTAGCTTTCAAAAGGATTGAAAAATTCCATTTGCCAAATGAAAACTACTGTACTAATCCTAATTCAGGTTATATTTTCGGTCATTAATGTATTGTTCAGAGATGGCCCAAATGCTCCCTTTCAGTGAGATTTTACGGAGGAGGGGAGAAAGGTTTCTAAAGTTCAGAAAGTTTAATCCTGTAGCACCCTCCCTGCATTCTCCCCACATGGGGGAATGGTTTGCAGCTGCTTGGAGGGGACAGGGGATGTGGCTTTGAAATTCCACAGCTCTACAAAATCCACAAGGAACTCAGGTCCCAACACCACACGGATCTTAAGGATCTGCATGGTGGACCAGCACCTTTACACCGACCCCAGTTCCTCTTTCCTCTTGTACTATAGCTAATTCAGGAGCCTTGCTATCATTCGATTCCTTACGTACCTTTCTTAATGGGGTAGAATGATCAGCATTAACTCCCATGTGGATTTTTCACACAAATCTTCTGGTTAATAAGGGAGTAGGCTACATAGAGCACCCCAGAATATCTCCCCCAAACTATGTACAATTCAGTCATGCAGTGTTTATAGGAGCTTTTCACAGGCTGAAGGCAAGGTGGTGAGCAGAATATGCTGCCCAGAATATAGTGACTCATAGACTTTAAGGCCAGAAGGGACCATCATGATCATCTAGTCTGACCTCCTGCACATTGCAGGCTACCAACTCACCCACCCACTCCTGTAATAGACCCATAACCTTGGCTGAGTTACTGAAGTTCTCAAATAATCATTTCAAGAGAATCCACCATTTACACTAGTTTAAACCTGCAAGTGACCTGTGCCCCATGCTGCAGAGGAAGATGAAAAACCCCAGGATCTCCTCCAATCAGACCCAGGGGGAAATTCCTTCCAGACCCCAAATATGGTGATCAGTTAGACCCTGAGCATGTGGGCAAGACCCACCAGGCAGATACCTGAAAAGGAATTCTCTGTAGTAACTCAGAGCCCTCCCCATCTAGTGTCCCATCACCAGCTGTTGGAAATATTTGCTGGTAGATATTTGCCCTGAAAAAGTCACATAAAGCATTAGTTTCTTACATCAGTAGTTCTCAAAATACCAGCCATTGAAATCATGTAGAACTGAAATAGTATGTGGTGGAAGCTTGAGGGTAGTCAGAATTATATGAATTCAAGAATCAGTATCTCACAGCCTGCCAGCCAGGATTAGAAGCTAGTGCTGTATGCTTTCAGAAAGCAAGATTTCCAGTGTCATACAGTGCTCTTTGCTATCCCTGATCATTACGTGAGATCTCTCTATATATCCATAGTGTCAAATATGAGCTCCTAAGCTCAGGCTCCACAGTTCACAGGCAGCCAAATGCTCTGATTTTCAAACATAGGGGGTAGCCAACAGCTCCCATTGAAGTTGTTATGGTTTTCAGGTGGTTCAGAGGTGCTAGGTAAGGAGAGAGGGTTAAGTTACAATGTCAGTAAATGAGTGGGAGTCTAAGGCCCCAGATCCTGGAAGGCCCACTCATGTGGAATCCAATTGACTTCACTGGGGCTCTGCGTGGGTGCAGGAATCTGCCTTTGCAGGACAATGCAGAATTAGTGCCTCAGTGAGTCTAAGTAAGTCTCTAGAGGCAAACTAAGGTGGTGTAACATGCATGTTCAGGTTGCCAGAGGATGTATAAATAAATTACAGCCAAAGCTTACCTCTGCCTTCTGGCCAATGACGCCAGCACTCAAACTGGTTTTGGGATAATGTACATATTAAAGTGATGGAGAGCAACTCAATATATGTTCTGTTAAGTCAATTTATTATCTCTATTGTCAGCTTCAAGATTCTAATTTCCGTTATTTCTTACAGAATCCTACTGCTCAGCATAGCAATATTATCACTCTATTCAGTTCACCTTTTACTGAAGACCTCAAAAGAAGGAGGTATGAGGACACTGTTGGTTAACTGAATGTTCATGTTGCATGCACATATTTCTCCTTTAAATATGTTTAATAATGTGCCTTTTTACAGTCCACCATGTTTTCTTTTTGCTTCTAGGCTCCCTAATATATGAAAAACTAGGTGAAAAGGCATTTGGATGGCCTGGAAAATATGGTGCTTTTGTTTCGATTATAATGCAGAATATTGGTGGTAAGGGCAAAATGTTCTTCTAAACAAATATTTTAAAAATAAACACTGGTCTCCCTTGGTAGCACATGTCCTCAGGCTGATGTGGATGCCATCACGGACTGAGCACAGTGGGGTAAATGGTCCCCAGTGATGTGCATAGCAAAAATAGGCAGACACACTGCTTTTCACAGTAACAGGAGAAAACTAGAGAAAGGTGCTCAGCAACTGATTTGCCAGATCAGTTATCTCTTGACACCATATTTTATTTTGGGCCTGATCCTATGAGATGTTGAGCACCCTCGGCTCCCATTCCCCAAGAGCTTGATCCTGCCACCATCATTCACACAAGTAGACTTTACTCACATGAGACATCCCCATTACATGCATACCAGTCCCAAGTTATTTCCCACATAAGTAAAAGTTGCAGGATTGGGTCTTAGCTCACTGGAAATGAAATGGAAATGTGTATGGGCTCAGTGTTTTAAAACTTGGTACTGTTTGGAAATCTCTATTATCTGGCTGCCAAGCACAATCAGCCATCCAGAGCAAAAGAAACTTGTCAATCGTATAGCAATTTCATAATAACTATACTAAAATAGTAGCCATTCGCAATAGAGAGAGTTTCACAATCAGGCCTTCTCTTTTGATTGGCTACTATGACTTTTCAAAGACCCCATCTATGAGTGCGTAACAAACATGCGTGTCTCAGCTTCTGTCCTTCCTTACTGAAGCCCAGATATCAAATACAGTTTAACTAGGCAAGGAATTATACTTAGTTGATGAGAAAGGAATATAACACAGGGAAAACAAAGGTTAAATAGGTTGACAGTTTGGGAAGAGGGGTCAGAAGTTGAGGCAGCCAAGTTTATTATGAGTAATGGATGGACAGTTCTGAGGAAAACGGTCCATTAGAGCAGCAGGATTTACAATAGCAAAGCCAAGAGATGGGGTAAAAATGTGTATTTCAGCATAACAACAACTCGAGTGCTCTGTTAATTCAATAATAACTATATCATATTCAAAGACTGAAAGTTACTTTTAGTTCAGAATATGGCTCTTACCTTATTAATAGGGAGCATGGTCAAGTTATCATCTGTTTATTCACACTGCCAATTATGGTACGTAAATGGTGATTTGAGCACCAAAATACAGAACTGTCTAGGTACCATAACTTAGATACCCAATTCTAAAAACTGGACGATGTAGTTCATTTCATCTACATGTTCATATAGTTAAGCAAGTTTGACTAAAATCAATGTATATATTGCATTTTCAAAATAATGCATAGTTTATCATTTCTCTTTTTTTTTTAAAGAATGCTGACAGTAATGAGCATTCTTTAAAAAATGCATACCTGCATTGGAACCATATTATTCTACTTTACTTAGCTGATGTGTTTGTTTTTTCAGCAATGTCAAGCTACCTCTTTATTATTAAATATGAACTTCCTGAAGTAATCCGAGCATTTCTGCATCTTGAAGAGAATTCTGGGTATGTTTGTTTTGCACGACCTATGACTTCAGTGAAAATATTCTAGTTAACATTGGCAGAAATGATTAATATTGGTTTGATTTGGTTCTTTTCCTCTTTAGAGAATGGTACCTGAATGGTAACTACCTCGTTATATTTGTGTCAGTTGGAATTATTCTTCCACTTTCCCTTCTAAAAAATTTAGGTAAAACTATTTCCTCACTTAAAATATATTATTTTGTTTCTTATCTTGATTAGTCATCTGAATTTATGTGCGGTTTAACTGCATGTGTTTTTTTTTTTATTCTTTCTTTGAAGGTTACCTTGGTTATACGAGTGGATTTTCACTTACCTGCATGGTTTTCTTTCTCACTGTGGTATGTGACTATATGAAATATATCACTAGCTATAACCAAAAGTAGGAAATACAGAATCTTTAAATAATTAAGAAACTTTAGCTGTCTTCTCTGTACTTATTTATTATTACTAGCGTTTAGAGGCTAGCCTGGTCAAGACCCTATAGTGCTAGGCACTGTACATGACAGTCGCTATCCCAAAGAGCTTACAATCTAAAAAGCAAAACATAACAGGGAGATGAGACAAAAAGCAAGGTGGAGGCAGAGTAACAAAACTAATAGGACATGCTCAATTCCTAGCCAAGCAGGGGCAATAATCACAATTTGCTACTTTAAAACATTAAATGTTCAGCCACTGATGTTTTCAGTCAAGGGTGTAAATAGAAGCCACCTTTTCAAAGCTATAGACTTGTGTTGACATTTTCTATTCTTATTGTAGGTTATCTACAAGAAATCCCAAATACCTTGCCCTCTCCCTGTCCCGGAAAATAGCGTTGGAAACTGGACCTACAACAACAACTCAGTTCCAATGCACTTAGTGATGTTACCAAATGAGTCTGCTAATTCTAAAGTGAATTTCATGATGGACAATACACCTGGGCACACCACGGGTTTTGAGGAGGCAAAAGACACCCTACACACAAGTGGAGTGGAATATGAAGCCCACAGTGATAGTGATGACATGTGCCAACCCAAATATTTTGTGTTTAACTCACAGGTAAGGGAGATTCCGCAGAATCTGTCTATAGCCATTAACTCCACACCTAAACTGCTGCCAAACACAATACATTCAGATGATTCAGTAGTGAATACTCATATTAAACACCTTTGTTTTTCAGACTGCCTATACAATACCCATCCTGGCATTTGCATTCGTGTGCCACCCTGAGGTGCTACCAATATACAGTGAACTTAAAGAGTAAGGCTCTTAACTTTACTTTTAAAAACAATTGTCACACACTTCCATAGTTAACCCGGTAGCAATTATCAGATCACTTTTTAGTGTCCAGCTTTAATCAATGATGTACAAATTCTCCCACTAATGGTTTGTTGCATTCCATAATAAGCAGATATTGATGATAAAACACACATCAGATTACTGACCTGAGGTTTACCTCATAAGAGGCAATAAATCTTGGTATTCCTTGAAATGAACTGAAATTTTATGAAATATCAATTACCAGAAATATTTGGAAACATTTCTGATATGGTCATGAATTCAAGCGTTGCACAACACCAAAAATATTTTGATGAGTGAGACTGCACCTGTATCTGTCAGTGCTCACGTTTACATCTCCCGGAGTCCCATTGACTCTCGGTGGGTGCAAAGATCTGCGCTGCAGGATCTGGCTGCAGGAATAAGGACTGTATCATGTAGCAAAGATTTTCTCATGCAGTCTTATTGAATTCTCATTAGTCAGTAATTATTTCTTCCAAATTTATGCTACAGCCAATCGGGTGAGGTAATTTATCACACACATCCACACTAGCCAGTTTACATTACTCCATATCTTAGCATTTTTGAGCTCTGAGGAAGTAAACTTACGGATGCTTAATGCCCATATCCAGCCAATCCTAATTCAGGACTTTCTTGTAAAAATATTTAACCAATGTATATATTAAAGAAGAATTGATCTTACCTATTCTTCTGTCGGTCCCTGATCCTCAGTGAAGCTCTGCACTGATACAAGTGTGCATTCATGCAAATCGGATGGTAGGATTGGGGCCTAGAATTAGAAACAATGCTTTTAGATTTCAGCACCTACATTTTTCCTTAAACTTCAGTCTGAAGTTGATGTTCTATAAAAATGTAAATAGTTAATTTTAACACTATCAGGTTAGCAATGTAAAACTTTTATATATACAAATCATTCTGAGCTTTTCTGTACTGTGTGACACTGGAGTTTGAAACAAAGGGCTTTAAAACTCACTTGAGTTTGTTGTAACATTGATTTAGGGTTAGTTGCTTTGAATTCACTAACTAGTGACAATGTTAGCAGAATACAGCTTGGACTCTTAGTTCACTAGAAGGTATGTACAAATATAGACTTTATAAACTATTTACACTGTTATTCTTCCCTTCCTACCCAGCCGGTCACGAAAGAGGATGCAGAATGTTTCAAACATCTCGATTGCTGGAATGCTGATCATGTATCTGCTTGCTGCTCTCTTTGGTTATCTTACCTTCTACGGTGAGTCAGAGCCATATTCTCTGTAGAAGTTTCTCAATTCTTTTAGAGGTTATCTGTAGTGGTGAGAATGAACAGCTGTGTGGGTCATGACTGCATGCATTCAGAGAACAAGATGCTGTAGATGTCACACTTTCCACATGGCCAAAGGAAGCAAAGCTGGCGATACTTAGCAGGTTTTCGCAATGCAATGGAGCACTTCTGTCTCTAGCTCTTACACCACTGCTACACCACTGTTACAGCTTCACCTTTCCTGAAAACAGGTGCAATACATCCTAGTGTACAAAAGGCCATAGGGACAGATTACCTGGTATAACTTAGTCTGTAGACATAGTAGACCATATGTTACTGCTGCTGCCCTCAGCTTAAACTTGCACTGCTTTTTACTTTATTAATTCCTCCATTATGACACGGAAGCATATGGCACATAACAGTTAGTGCGGCACATAATAACTGCATGTGGAATATTTTCAAAACAAGTGTCCACTGTCCCTTTTAGAGAAGCAGTTTAGTCCAGTGGTTAGGGTGCCAGACTGAAAGCCAGGAGTTCTACATACTTTGGGGAAGTCAGTTTGCCTCTCCGTGCCTCAGTTTCCCCATCTGAGGCTTATATAGCACATTTTGTAAAGTAATTTGAGATCCTTGGATGAGACACATTATATAAATGCTGAATGTTATTACCACCAACATTTCTACCACAGAGGGACTGATGTTGAGGAAAACTTGTATCTAATCAGTAGCGTGTGTCTGACGACAACTGCAGGGACACACCCTCTTTCATCTTGCTACGTTATAAAATCTTAGTTTTGAAAGTATAGATCGTGCCTGACTGAGCTTAGCCTGTTTTCATTTTCTTTTGTAGGAGAAGTTGAAGATGAATTACTTCATACATACACCAAAGTGTACACCTTCGACACCCCTCTTCTGCTGGTTCGCCTGGCAGTGCTTGTGGCTGTCACCTTAACTGTGCCCATAGTCCTTTTCCCTGTAAGTAAATACAGCTTCTGAAGATTAAATCTGAGCAGCGTATACACATGGACTGTAATTATCTATTTTTACATTAATTTTGTCATACTTTAACATTTAAGAGAACTAAGTTCTGGGATTTTATGACATTTTCTGTTTTCTCATTTATATTTCACCTGAGACAAACAGCTGCACTTTTGGGTAACTCGGAGTCCTGAACATTTAAAAACTGAAGCATATCAAAGCCAAAGGATTATTGCCAAGTGTATCTGTGGGCTCCTGTGTACTGTATTTAACAAGATTAGCAAAATTAGGCTGGAGTGTTAATGATCCTGAACACCTTCTTGGGACAAATATTCGTAATAAAAAATAACAATATAAAGTGAGCACTGTACACTTTTTATTCTGTGTTGTAATTGAAATAAATATATTTGAAAGCAGAAAAAAATCCAAAAATATTTATAATAAACTTAAATTAGTATAAGTGTTTAACAGTGCAATTAAAAGTGTGAGTGATCACAATTCATTTTTTTAATTGAGTTAATTTTTTTTTAGTTAATTCCTCGAGTTAACTGTGATTAATTGACAGCCCTGCTCTTTATGCTCATATTTGAAGTAATGGATGTACTAGCTTCTGGGACGTAAACGCAGCCAGCCGTACAGAACCAAATCCAAATCCTGTTATTGATAGTTGAAGCTCTATCTGCATCACATGCTCCAGCAGCTCCCATGCAACTGACTGATCCTATCAGCAGTTCTGGGTTTCTCAGGCTACTGCTGTATGATGACCTTTAATTATTTGAAGTATTCAGCATTTTTATTCTTTTACAAAAAAATATACTTCGCCTATCAGAGTTTTTAAATTTACCTTTGTATGGCATTAATCACCAATGAAACTTAAATACGGGTTTAATTTCAAGTGGAACCACATGCCAGATATAACATACTGAAAGTGTCACATAACTGAGTAGAGAGAAAGAGACTAGTGCGTTAGCTGGTATAAATCAGCATGAGGGCCTGGCCTAGAATTTTTAAAGCTGTTCAATATTAAATTCAAAATCTATTATTTTAAACCTACTTATCTCTTCACAAGACTTAGACCTGAAACTCTAAAATGCAGATCTCTCAATATTTTTTAAAATGTAAAGACTCCCAAGTTTGACAGAAATTCATACTCCTATTGAATTACCCAACTACTTCAGAATCAGCTATTATTTTAAAAGATGGGAATGATTTGGAGCATATGTTTTTTAAAAGTATATGAACAGAATACTGTTCTACTTCCACCCTGAGGATCTCTTCACCGCTGTGCAATAGTGCAGTGTAACACTATCTGCTGTTGCCAAATGGATTTGCTGTTGACCTTTTACCTACTTATCTCTGCTTGTATAAAAGCAAAGAAACTATGTTCAAATCTGTGATGAAGTCACAATGAGCAAAGAGAATCCGCTCTCTATATGTCTTATAAATACAATTTGGAATATTATAATCTTCATATCTGTTTATTTTTTAATTTTGTTACGTATTTTAAAATGGAAATAAATTACAGCATGATCTTGCTACCACTGAAGTAAGTGGTAAAGCTCCCACAGACTTCAGTGGAATCAGGTTCAGGTTTCAAATAACTCATCTGATTATATTTCATAGATACATACATTTTTCCTCTGTTAGTTAGTATTAGTTATGGGGTTCTTTGAAATTTCCTGATAGCAGCACCTTTTAGTGGAAGAGACTTTTTTCTCCCTGATTTTTACACCCTATTTACTTGTCTTCTACCCAGTAAATATTTGGGCTTCTGCAATAAACTGTGAACCCAAGCCTCAAAACTACATCCGGGTGGTAAAAGAATTTGCATTAAGGGAAGAAAATGAATTAAAATGTATTTCTTTGTTTAAAATTTCTCACTGGAATACTAGCACAGATCTTAAAGGAACAATGAGTTCCAAAATCCACTATCTTCTGCTTTTATTTTTCTTGTTACAGATCCGCTCATCAGTCACCGCATTGTTGTTTCCCAAAAGGCCATTCAGTTGGATAAGGCATTTCCTGATCGCAGCAGTAATTCTTGCATTTACTAACACACTTGTAATTTTTGTGCCTGCTATTAAAGACATCTTTGGATTCATTGGTAGGTTTCATGAATATTTTCAGTTTATTATGTTAATCTGTATCAAAACAGAATGCCTTACATTCATATATTGGAAGTGTATTTTGTCTCATTTACAATGCAGTAGCTTCAGTGCACTTATTCCTGATTTTGCACTATAAGGGTTAAAAGAAAAAAAAAAAGACTGAAAATGACTCATCCAAGCTAAATGGTACCAGACTTTAGTTGGCAGCCTACATAAGTCACAGAGAACAAAAAAATGTCAATAAGTTTCTTTTCAAATTTTGAGAGTTAAGAAACTCCACCATCTATGGAACTGGTCAAGATGTACTGAATTTCCAAAATTGGATTAAAAAAAAGAATCAGGAAAAAGATTTCTTCCCCTGATCCCCCAACACACACACACTTGTTTTCTGTCAGTTTGAAAGTGTTGATTCAGGAATCAGGAGATCCAAATACTCCTGGAGGAAGTTTCCCCTGCATTTATAGTACTGGCCTCCTTTTCATTTTTTATGTTTTTTACCCACTCCTGGTCTGTAAAGAAGGTCTGTGTCACTCAGCAGAATTGCCAATATAGTTTATAGTCTCTTTTTCATTATATTATTGGTTAGAAAACTTTCTGCTCTGAATGAATCTTACTATGAAAATAAATATGAATAATTGTATAGTAAGTTAAACCACAGTGGACAGAACCTTGCCAGTGATTAAAAGAACAGCTTTCCTGTCCAGAGTTTGGGAACTCACTAAAATAATCTGAATTGAACTATCAGATGGAATTCATAGCACAAGCCCACAGTTTACTGTAACCTTTTTAAAAGATTGAAAATTACAAAAAGTCATAAAGCAGAAATATGTAGACTTAGGGAAATTCCACAAAACTGCCATATTGTTGATAATTTATTAGGATAAAGAGAGTGTCTTTTAGTTGTTCTAAAAAACAAAGGAGGAAAACATGACAGCCCAAAGTGACTGGCCTCTCTCTGATATGCAGCTCATTTTTGAAGTCAGATAGTTATAGGAAAAAAGCAGATTATGCCTCCCAAGGAAATAACGACACTGGTATACCTTAGCCTTCGCTCCCAATGAGAGATACTTTTTTCAGTCTCAAGGGTGAACATGTAAAAAAGTTATGACTAACTGAAAACACGATGTTATAATGAAAACCCTTGCACAACCTGAACTGTAGCTGAGCCTGTAGCTACCACTCCAGGTATACTTTCTTTTCTGTAAAATGCTGTACATATTTACATATTAACCAGAACTCAATTATGGTTTCTGTTCCAGGTGCATCGGCTGCCACAATGTTGATTTTCATTCTTCCTGCTGCCTTCTATCTACGGCTTGTTAAGAAAGAACCTTTGAGGTCACCCCAGAAGATTGGGGTGAGTAAAGTAGGGGGAATTACAAGAGGAGGGTTTTTTGTTTTATTTTGTTACAATTATGTACAAATTAGGTACAATTAGCTGTTGTTTCACATTGGTTGTTACAATTATGAGCCCAAATTGGCTTCATTAGAATTAATAACCTGTATAAGGTCTGTGGGATTTTGTCCTATATTATGAACTGCAACACTGGCTCTTACACAAGGGATGGAGCTGACCAGTAGATGGTTCTAAAGTCCCTCAAAAGAGCAGTGGAATCCTATGGTCCTTGACTAGTTGTGTTCAGTACATTAGTACTCTTGAGAAATGCTGGGCTTGTCTACACAGGGGGGGTTAAACCAGATTAAGAAAAATTAATCCAGTTTGAAAACGCTTGTGTACACAAGACACACTTCATTGTAGCTAGGCTTGGAAGGATTAGATTCTTAATTGGTAAATGCCAGTAAACATCAGTTTCACCACACACACACACAAAACACAATACAGAAAATCTCAGGAGAATGTACAAAATATATGAACAAAAGATGAAATCCTAACCCTACCAAAGTCAATGGCAAAATTCCCATTGACTTCAATGGGGCTGAGATTTCACCCTTAGGGTATGCCTACATTGCAGGGAAGAAAAAAAAAAAGATGTAGTCTTAACTACATAAGCCTTTGGCTGCTGGAATCCTGGCTGGGACAGGGTAGAACTAGCAATTATAAATGACATTACTTTAGTTTGGCTTTAGATGAGCATCATAAAATTAGAACAGAACAAGATTTGTCACTGCAGCATCTGCTCCAGAGTGGCCAATAATTAAGCACACAAACTTGACTAGATTATAATCTGTATATGCATGAGGTCTGTCTCTGTTTTTTTATGCTAGAAGAAATGATCAGTGTAGGCATAAGGAGGCTTGGTAGGACAGTACATGGGACCCTGTACCAATGCTACTTGTGTTAAAGCTGCATCTGTCTGTTCATGGCATAGTGGAAGTTACCTGGTACAGGCACCTGTTTGAGAAACAATAAATGGACCATCGTTTTGTGATGGGCTAAATGGCAATGCGTGGCTGAATTAGCATTTGTTTTAAACCACATGTAAAAGGCATTTACTCATTTCAAAGCAGCCCCTAGTTAACATCTAGACATAACACACAACTGCCACATAACTTTAGAACAAGTGGCTGTCTCTCACAGAAGTAGTCAGCAGTGGATTAGGAGGGAGATTGCACATCACAGTTAACAGGGATATTGTAACACTGATTAATAGAGGTATTTAAGATCCTGATTGAGGTAGGTTAGTAAACATACAGGAGGCATATCACATATCCACAGCATGCATCCATATCATGCTAGGCTCTAGCGAGTGATATTAATATCTTCTTTTCCTGAACACTAAGATCTATAATTTCTTTAAACAAATATCTTTTGGGAAAGTATAGATTGAAAATTAATCAGAAAAGATTTTGATAAAATATACACATAAATATAATTATTTGAAATATTTAACATGGAAAAAGTTTCTTTTATACATATTAAAGAGATAAAAAGAATAAACTTTTCAATAACTACATTACTACGTAAGATATATTTTTGCAAAATTTTGGAGCACAGTTGTGTCTATTCACTGGTGTTTCTCTTTATGACTGAAACATTCAGAATTTATCATCCTGCACTGAGATTGAATACGTTCATTTTTGTGGCAGGAGTTGGAATGTCCTAAGATCATGCTCATTAAAGGTCCCAGTTCAGAATTTGAGAATGTAAGTCCCATTGAAGTCACTGGGACTTAACCACATAATTAAATGTAAGCAGGTACTTAAGTACTGTCCTGAAGAGGGAGAGACTGAAGCACATTCATAAGTGCTTTCCTTAGTCAAGGCATAAGGGCTTAATACTAGAAGCTGTTCTTGCTATCAGACTATGTGTGGCCATTTTTAAAGGTAAAACAAAACCAGAAGATACATAAATCATATTAGTGTTCGTATTAATGAAGCAAGTAAATACTAGCAAGTGGTTGTTTAGGGCCCATTCGGCAAAGCCTTGCTCACATGTGGTGACATTCACCCCTGTGCAGAGGCACTTAAATTGTGAACTGGCTTCATGCTGGCCCTCTGCACAGGAGTAACTTTCACCCAGATAGGTTCATTGAGGGACTATCAAAGATTGCTCATGCAAGTAGAACTTCATAGGTTAGGGCCCCTAGTAAGTGACAGATATAGAATGTGATTCCAGTAGAATTATTCTGTCACCTAACATATTTTCAATATTAATATGGTCTTTTCCCCAATTGCAGGCGCTGATATTTCTCATAGTTGGCATAATCTTTATGCTCGGAAGCATGACTCTAATTGCACTGGACTGGATTTACCACTCTTCAAGTTCCAAACATCACTAACCTGTGCAGTCGTGAAAGTACGTCTCAGACAGAAAATGCTTGGATATACATGCTCCAAAAGACTCTTGACACCTAGATGGGAGTGTTATTCCTAGCTAATAATTGCAAGATTCCAAAGACTGTGACTAGTAATGCCACTAGAACCCATGGAATACTAAATCATCCTTCTTACAAGGGATAGTTATTTATACATTAAAAACCTGTGCTGAACATTTCTAGCTGGGTTATAATAAAATGTGTGTTGCGAATTTTTTCCCAAAAGCACAATAAGGGTAACTGTCCATATAGTCTTCAAAAATCCATTTTTTCCCCATTATTTTGATAACTACAGTTCCTAGGAAAACAATGCAGTGTCCAAAAAATCAGCTAGTGCCTTTTTATAACTGAAATACATGGACATGGCTTAAAAGCAGGGCAGAATGTAAGAGAAAAGGCAGGAGCTACCTAGGTGGTCTGAAATCTAAGTATCATTGATCTTTCAAGTCAGGAAGATGACAACTTTGACCAACCAGTCAACAAAGCTGAATGTTAAATTTGTTGTTACCTGTACTGTCAGGTATCAGGTGTGTTAGAGCTGTTAAACCCTCATTCAAAATAAAACAAGAAAACATGCTAACATGGGCCCCAGTCCTACAATCAGATCTGAGTGAGCGGACTCCTGCACGGATGTGACTGCCATATGAAGCAGGGTTCCACCTGCCTGGATCAAGTTGCAGGGCTGGGGCCTATATTTAAATAAGACTTCTACATAACTATTGTTCTGTTATTATATATATCTGTGCTGGGAGCAGCAGGTGGTTCTGGTGTGGGGTTTGGTTGTTTTTTTTAAATTCTTGTAAACGTGTGAATTTAGGTGACTGAACAACTTGTAATCTGTCTATAAACTCGTCTTCCATTATAACTCAGAGATTTAAGGAGACCACAAGGCATGTGAAAGCACACCACCCAGTATTGTTTGATACATTTTTATTTGATGTGTTCAGTGCAGGAAACTGTGATTTACTATATATATATTTATGTATATATTCTTTTTCTCTAACTATCAGAATGTTAATGTATGGTACATTATTTTTGATTTTTTATATGGGTAGTTCTTTGTTTTTATAGCCACAAACTTTATACTGTTTTGAAGAAAACAGATTGGGTTGTTGGGTCTGTAAAAAGTTCATTTTTATGTATCAGTGCTTGACAAATACTTGTGAAAGCCCAAGCTGTTACCTGTGTAACAAGACACTCTGATGTTTACTACAATATCATCTTATAAAAAAATTGCAACAATACAGGCCCCTCTTCTCCTAAGAATTGTCAATATATGCTGTACAATTCTGTATTTTTGCCCTAGATTACAAAACTAGGTAGTTTCTTCTGTTAATATATTTTAGCTTGCATATGTATGCATTAGTATTAAGTCAGCATATACAATTAAGCTATATAATTTAATACAAAGGAAAAGATTAATTCAAGAGCAAGTTTATCATTCTAGGCAGTTGAGCAAAACAAAGAGAAGTTATATATTACATGGGTGGTTAGTTAGCACTCATTATCCTAGGGGCTCTGGCTGCTTACTTTATGACATGTGGGGTAAATTCTGACCTAATTTAGACCACACGCGCTCTCCATTCTCACCAGTGCAAATCAAAAGTCAATGGCATCAGATTAGCTCTACACAAAATGTGACTGAGTGAAGAATCAGGGTACAATTCAGCCAACTGTTTAAATTTGAAAATTAAAAACTATGATGTATTCAGCCGTGTATTAATTAGTAAAGCCATGCAGAGTTATGGTTTGTCTGACTAATCTATTTAGTTTGATATAGAATTGACTGTGTGTGTGTGTGTACACACAGACAGAGCCTTAATGTCTCAAAGAAATGGTCCCAATTGAGTTATATCTTTCTGTGTACTATTTTATTCTTGTATAAAAGTACTGTAACCTTGGTATCCTGGAGCACATTTCTATGTATGTATTCATTATTTAGAAAAAACTGCAATATTATTTTGGTTGGGATTTTAAGGGGATTAACACAAACAAGGCAGTGATTGTACTGATACATAACATCTTTAACATCAGTGTCTGATGCTGTAATCCTTTCACACACACAAAATTCCCATTGACATCAGTCAAAATTGTGCATGTAAAAGGACTGCAGCACTGAATTATAATTGTGGTTTGGTTTTGGAGGGGCTGCTAATCGAGGACTTGGAAATACATTCAGATATTTGATAAGTATTTAATCTAACGCTCCTAAAATAGAACTGCAGTAAAGATACAACCAGAAAAATTATAGGGAAATAGTGCAATCTACTGCCTTTTCACTGCAGGACAGTATTTGGTTTCACATGAAAAATGAGTGGTTAACCTGAACCTGCCATAACCGTGTTCAGAAACAGTTTTCAAATTCATGATAAAATGTCAAACATTAAAGCTACAGCATATTCCCACTATATGCAGAGTTAGCTGCCACACATATTGTGGGATAGGCATAGTATTATACACTAATTTATTTAGCACCTCTTGGGGATGGCTGAAGTTGAATTTTCTTGTCCATTTTGTAATATTTAGGCCTTGGGAGGATTTTTATTACAAAAATGTATACTGATGCATAATAAATTAACTTTTCAAAAAGCCTGCTGACTTTTTTTTTAAGTTGGTATGATCTGGTTTGTTTTTTTTTAAATGAGGCAAGAAGCAAAGCTAGAAGCAGCACGTCTAGTGGTTAGAGCAGCAGCCTGGAAGTCAGGAAACTTGGGTTCTAGTCCTAATTCTTCCACTGTGCTGCCAGGTGACCTTGGGGAAGTCATTTAACATCTCTATTTATCAGTTTCCTCCATATGTAAAATAAGGACAATACTTAGCAACTGTTGGTAAGTGCTTTGAGATATTTGCATGAAAGGCACCATATAAGTGTATAGTATTAGTTTATCAAAGTCACAGGCCATGCTTTTCAAAAAGACTCGTGTTTTTGACTAATGATTTTGGGTGCCCAATTGAGATTCCTTAAAGGGGCCTGATTTGGGGGAGCTTAAAACTTTCTGAAAATGAGGCTTCTTTCAGGTCTCTCATGTTGGGTACCCCAAATCACTAAACATTTTTTAAAATCTTGGGCATATGTTTAACCTAATCTTTGTGCTGCTAATAGTATACAAAAATATTTATGACTTTATTGGCCTTTGGGATGCACATACAAGGTTGATCATGTATTTACTTTCTCTGCTTAGTTAACCCAATGGATTGTGTGACTGAACATCCACTGCAGTAGCATAACCATGCTGCCTACCATGACTTGTCCCCTTGTGGAACGTATGGAGACTGAAACTAAATAATTTTTCCTTGAACCACCAGCTCAAGCTGTTATCCAATAATAAATAATAATTAAAATACCCTACTCACATTAAAAGCCTCTATTCGTCTTATTTTATATCAGGCTTTGGGAAAATTCTGCCTTCTACCTGTTTGCAGCACTCTGGCTGATACTGCCCTTTCCTTCCTCTGCATCCCCCATAGAGAATATTACTGCCTTGCCTAGTGGATCACTGTGTCATTATACATTAATATCAAGGTGGGGGTATGTGTCACTCAGCTATAGATGTTGTCTACCTTCATCACTGAGCCACCCCAGGGAAATTGCTCTGACTACTGATTTTGCTTCTTGCGCATGCTTTATTTAGCCATCTCTCTTAAGTGCTCACAGAGCTCAAAAATAAAAGTCAGACTTTGATTATCCAGATGGAATCAGGAATGCTGAACTTATTTAAATAGCATCAGAGGGGCAGCCGTGTTAGTCTGGATCTGTAAAAGCAGCAAAGAGTACTGTGGCACCTTATAGACTAACAGACATATTGGAGCATAAGCTTTCGTGTGCGAATACCCACTTCATCGGATGCATTTAGTGGAAATTTCCAGAGGCAGGTATAAATTTGCAAGCAAGAATCAGGCTAGGGATAACAAGATTAGTTCAATCAGGGAGGATGAGGCCCTCTTCTAGCAGTTGAGGTGTAAACACCAAGGGAGGAGAAACTGCTTTTGTAGTTGGCTAGCCATTCGCAGTCTCTGTTTAAATCCTGAGCTGATGGTGTCAAATTTGCAAATGAACTGAAGCTCAGCAGTTTCTCTTTGAAGTCTAGTCACACAATCCATTGTCTACAGCCAAGCGCATTTGCTCCAACCCTTCAGACAGACCAACACCTACAAGATCTTCATCAAGCTTTCTCAAAACTATGATACCCACATGAGGAAATAAAGAAACAGATCAACAGAGCCACATATGTACCCAGAAGCCTCCTGCTGCAAGACAAGCCCAAGAAAGAAACCGACAGAACTCCATTAGCCATCACATACAGTCCTCAGCTAAAACCTTTCCAACGCATCATCCTGGACAACCCATCCTGGACAACAATCCCTCATTTTCACAGGCCTTGGGAGGCAGGCCAGTCCTCACCCACTGCCAGCCTGAAGTATATTCTCACCAGCAACTACAGACCGCACCATAGTAACTCTAACCCAGGAACCAATCCATGCAACAAATCTCGATGCCAACTCTGCCCACATATCTACACCAGCAACAGTATCACAGGACCTAACCAGATCAGCCACACCATCCCCGGTTCATTCACCTGCATGTCCACTAAAGTAATATACGCCATCATGTGCCAGCAATGCCCCTCTGCTATGTACATCGGCCAAACTGAACAGTCTCTATGTAAAAGGATAAATGGACACAAACCAGATATTAGGAATGGGAATATACAAAAACCTGTAGGAGAACACTTCAACCTCGCTGGACACACAACAGCAGATTTAAAGGTAGCTATCCTGCAGCAAAAAAACTTCAGGACCAGACTTCAAAGAGAAACTGCTGAGCTTCAGTTCATTTGCAAATTTGACACCATCAGTTTAAGATTAAACAAAGACTGCGACTGGCTAGCCAACTACAAAAATGGTTTCTCCTCCCTTGGTGTTCACACCTCCACTGCTAGAAGAGGGCCTCATCCTCCCTGATTGAACTAACCTCGTTATCCCTAGCCTGATTCTTGCTTGCATATTTATACCTGCCTCTGGAAATTTCCACTATATGCATCCGACAAAGTGGGTATTTGCCCGTGAAAGCTCATGCTCCAATACGTCTGTTAGTCTATAAGGTGCCACAGGACTCTTTGCCGCTTATTCAAATAGACAGATGATTTCATGTGATTAATAACATTGAGTGATAATGAAGCTTACAGAGCATCTAAATTCAGAGAATCAAGGCTTGAATAAAAGACGTTTTTAAAAGTTCATATTAAATAAAGATTACTCTAGCGGACAAAAATCAGCCAGGCTTGCTTCCATATCTGCAGTATTTCCCAGCATGCATTACAAACTCTGGTGCTCAGAAGGATTTGCACATTGGAGCATCACTAAAACTTTAAAAATTCAGCCCTCTCCCTGGCAGGAGCCATGGGTGGGGTGGGGAGAGCAGCAGCACTGAGCCGCGGTAGGAGCTGCAGGCGGCAGAAGCAGGCCCCAGCCCAGGTGCCCTGAGCCTGGTCCCCCAAGCACTGGCAGGAGCTGTGGGGGGGGGAGGTGGCAGCCCCCAGCCTGGGCCCCCCGAGCCCCAAAAAAGACCTGTGGGGGCGGGGGCAGAAGCCCAGAGCCCAGCTCTGGGGCTGTTGCACCGCAGAAGTGAGGTGGTCCGTCCCCAGCCTGGCTGATTTCGGAGATATCAGATTTTATGGGGAAGGGCTTATTTCACAGTCCATGACATGTTTTTCACAGCCGTGAAATTGGTAGCACCCTAATCATGTATTTATAAAGAACTTGGGGTTCACCCCTAGGCTTGGGTCCTAAGGCAGTCCCAGGCAAGTATTGATGGACCACCTACAATAACCATGGGGCAGCTCAGTTAAAGCCGGGTCTTTTCCATCAGTGTTCCATTTGCTATTCCTCCTTTGATGAGGCTGTGCACATGGTTTGATCTTGTGGCCCAGGGTTCCGCTGGTGAAATGTGATACCAAGTCTGCTTTTTGATTGCTGCCGATGCACCTTTTTGACTTTAACCTTTTGGGTTTCTTTTTAAGGACTGCATTATTGTGATAACTATAAGCCCAGGGGATGTTCAATAGCTTATTCAGCATTTAAAAAATTCTGTTCAATGCTACACTGGGCAGTGGTTTGCGAATCTGGTTTATGGCAGCTAATGCACTATTTAGATTAGTTTTTGTTCACAGGCAGGGTGGATTCGGACAAGCGTGAGAGACTGATGGACTCCTTCCAGTCTTTGTTGGATAAATTGGGCATACCTCTAGCAGGGGAAAAGACAAAGGGCCATCCTATAAGGTGACCTACCTGGGCATTCAGCTAGACACACTAATGAGTATATCTTAACTCCCTCAGGATAAGCCTTGGGAGCTACTGGGCTTGATTAGCAGCTGTGTAAAGGCCGAGAAAGTTACATTTCATGAGCTGCAATCTATTATAGGTCATCTTAACTTTGCTTGTCAGGTGGGCATTTTGCACCCAGCTTTCACAGGCCACCACAGGAATATCTAGACCTCACCATTTTATAAAACAGTTATAAAGAGATGAAAAAGGATTTGGGGGTGTGGGAACAATCTGAGCCATTTCAGTGGGGTTTCCTTGTGGAGGAAGGAATGGACACTTGAGGCTGATTAATTACGGAAAATGCCAGAAGCGGGATTCATAATCATAAAACGGTGAGCAGGACACCCACCCCAGAGTGTGTGAGGCAGTGTTATCCACCTCATGTTCTTGAGTTCTACAACCAAAAGTTCCTTTTCTGTGCCCCTCTCTACTCCCTCACCATATCCCACTCACAGTGATTGTCCTTGGTCAGCGAGGACGCAGGGTTCAGAGGCGCATCTCTGTGAGTTCACCTCCCAACGAGGGAAGAAGGCACCTTGCTTGCTCCAGCATCTGAGCACTAGCTTTGGCTGGCCGCCCCACCCGCCGCTGCTCCTCGCCACCTGGCCACCCCACCAGCTGCTGCTCCTCTCTGCTGGCTGTCCCACCAGCCACGGTTCCTCGCTGCCTCGCCAGCTGCTCATTCTGCTCACCGCCTCACCAGCCACTTGTTCACCAGCTGACTGTCAGTCACATTCTGCTGCCACCTGCCTCTCTGTCGTGACTTCTGCACATCAGTCTCTTAGTAATTTTCAGCTCTTTGCAGGCTGGACAGAAACACTGCCCCCATCTCAAGTGATTTCAGTTCTCAGTGATTTTTACCTCTTAGCAGGAAGGGCAGAAACACTACCCCACCACAACTGATTTCAGCATTGATTGAACATTTAAAGTAACAAAGAGGCTCCTAATGAAGCCTACTTAGCTCTTTCTTTGAACAGTGGGGAGGAACTGGTTAAACCAGCCTTGGGAGGGTCCACACACCTCCTAGCTAGGACACCTGTCCCCACCCCTTTTACTTTCACAGGACTCTGGCATTCGAGCCCCTGGCTTAAAGAGGTCCTTTCAGCTGAGGGTGACTCCCTCATTTGGGACAGGTTAAGCACAGTTCTGCTCCCTTTTATTCATACCATAATTACAACATTGGTAACAGCATTTCACTACCCCTGCATTCAGTACTAAAATGATTTGTAACCCAACACCAGCCAAAGTTGATTACTTTGAGCAAAACATCACTCTAAGCACAGCAGGAGCAAACTGTATTTACATGAACAGACCTAAAGTCTCTCCACCTCCCAGCTAGCTGTCAGGGAGGAATTCATTCAGATCCTGCTTACATCATAAGAAGGGAGCAAGACCTCTTTTGCACTTAAAAGCAGACTGAGAATTTGGCAAGATGGGAACTGGCCCATCAAAGCTACAGTGATCAAAGAAGAATCTCTTTGCTCATATTAGGTTATCACATACAAAGGCAAAAATCTTAAGAAGAAATCAAAAGCATCTGCTCTAGATACCTGGCAACTTGGCCAACATAAGTGAAATGAAAGCAGACTTACAAGGCAAAAACAATTCACAAACTGAACCTGTTATTGACCATGAGACTGAAGAGTCTGTCACAATAAGGACTTTTCTCATGGGGGTCTGCAATAAAGCAGTTTCGGAATGCCCTAAGAGACTGATGGAGACACATTCAAAGTTGCGTTAAAGCAACCTGAAGGGCTGGTAATTCAGTTATTCTAGTCTATTTGTTAATGTTTGTATTACTTCAATTTAATAGTTTTTTTAATGCAGTAAAGGGATCTTAAACAGAAAAGATATGCTATCAAGTAAGTCCTCTAGAAAGCATGGAGATGCCACATTTCCTGTATACTCTTTATGCATTCTTTGGTTTCCTGTGACACTTCCTGCTTGAAGTAGGAAAATAAAAAGCCCAGGACAGGGCAATTGGAGGATGTAGCTACACAGAATAGTAGAAAGTTCTGTTACCTCATTTCTATACATAGTTCCTGTTCACAATAAAGGTTTTGTCTGGACACCAGTCTGCTTGTCAAAACAAACAAACAAACAAAAACCCACGGTGGACTCATCTAGTGCAAACATCAATTCTCCTCATCTTTAGATTGCCCCTAATCCTCCACACACAGTACAGAGCTCCACATCTCTGGTGCTATACACAACTGAAACTACTCACAGCTTTTTGGGCCTCTTTCTGGCATGTAGAGTACCCATGGATTAGGGCCATAAATAGTTATACACATAAGAAAAATAAGTAGCCCACTGTGATCTGCCACTTAGGTAAAGCAAATATTGAGTTTCAATTCAATGAAAAGAAAACACGTGTGATTAAAGCCATATGAAAAATCCACTCTGTCAGGGTTTTCTCCCCACCCTGAACTCTAGGGTACAAACGTGGGGACCCACATGAAAGACCCCCCCCCAAGTTTATTTCTACCAGCTTAGGTTAAAAACTCCCCAGGCACAAATTCTCCCTTGTACCTTTGGTTTAAGTAACGCTGCCACCACCATGTGATTTAACAAAGAACCAGGGAAAAGGACCACTTAGAGTTCCTCTTCCCCCAGCAATGCCCCCAAGCCCTTACAACCCCTTTCCTGGGGAGGCTTGAGAATAATATCCTAACCAATTGGTTACAAAATCATCAAAGACCCAAACCCCTGGGTCTTGGAACAATGGAAAAATCAGTCAGATTCTTAAAAGAAGGATTTTATTTTTAAAAAATGGTAAAAATCATCTCTGTAAAATCAGGATGGAAAATACTTTACAGGTTATTCAGATTCAAAACACAGAGAATTCCCCTCTGGGCAAAACCTTAAAGTTATAGAAAACAGGAATAAACCTCCCTCTTAGCACAGGGAAAATGCACAAGAAAAGCAAAAGATAAACTAATCCACCTTGCCTGGTTTACCTGTACTGGTTGCAATATTGGATTGGGATGGGTTGGAAAAGAAATTGTAAGTTCTGGAGCGCAGCAGATTGATAATGGAAGCTAGTCATCAGGGAAAAATCCATGTCTGGCAGGACTAAGGACAATGAGGAGTTTAAGTTTATTAGGAACCAAAGAAATCTCAGCAATGGTACAGGCCCATTAGTAGACGGAGATGGTAAAAATGTTAATACTGATGCAGAAAAGGCAGAAGTGTTCAATAAATGTTTCTGTTCCGTATTTGGAAGGAAGCAGGATGATGTACTCATAGCATATGAAGGTGATGAAGTACTTTCCAGTCCTTTAATAACCAAGGAGGTTGTTAAATAATGTTTACTTGGGATAAACATTTTAAAAATCAGCAGACCCAGATTTCTTGCACCAAAGAGTCCTAAAAGAGCTGACTGAGGAGATCTCTGTCTCACTGATCATAGAATCATAGGGTTAGAAAGGAAGGCAAGGGTCATCCTGTCAAGATGCAGGATTTATTGTGTCTAAACCATCCAAGACAGATGGCTATCCAGCCTCTTTTTCAAAATGTCCAGTGAAGGAGCTTCACAACTTCCCTAAGCAGTTTGTTCCATTATCCTACTGTTCTCACATTTAGGAAGCTTTCCTTTGATTTAATCTAAATCTGCTATGCTGTAGTTTGAACCCAATGCCTCTTGTCCTGCCTGTGTGGCAAGAGAGAACAATTTTTCTCCAACTTTTTTATGGCAGCCTTTCAAGTATTTGAAGACCACTATTATGCCCCCACTTAATCACCTCCTTTCCAAACTAAACATACCCAGGTCCTTCAGCCTTTGCTCATATGACTTGCATTCCATCCCTTTCCAGCATACTTTCTATACAGTGATGACCAAAACTGCACACAGTACTCCAGCTGAGGCCTAACCAGTGCCAAATAGAGTGGTACTATCACTTCCCATGATCTGCATGTTATGCCTTTGTTAATGCAGCACAAAATTGCATTTTCTTTTTTTGCAACAGCATCTCATTGTTGACTTATATCGTGGTTGTGACCCAGCACAACTCCAAGATCCTTCTCAGCAGTGCTGCTGCCAAGCCAGTTATCTATTCCCCATTCTGTATTTGTGCATTTGGCTTTTTTTCCCTTAAACGTGGCACCTTACATTTGTCTTTGTTGAATTTCATTTTGTTGTCTAAAGTCCAGTTCTCCAATTTATCAAGATCCCTTTGAATTTTAGCTCTATCCTCCATCCCCAGCTTTGTGTCATCTGCAAATTTGATCAATATGCTCTCTAGTCCTATATCCAGGTCATTAATAAAGATGTTAAACAGGACCCCAAACAGATCCCTGTGGAACCCCACTTAAGACCTCCTTCCAATCTGACATCATTCCATTAATAGTTACTCTTTGTTTGTGGTTCTTTAACCAATTATGTATCCACTTAATGATAATTCTACTTTTTTTCAAAAGCCCACATTTCTCCCACTACTTATCAGAATGTTTTGTGGCACTGTGTCAAAAGTCTTGCTAAAGTCTAGCTATATTATGGCTACCACATTCCCACTATTCACCAAACCAATTACCTTGACAAAGAAGGAAATCAAGCTGATTTGGCATGATTTGTTCTTAGTAAATTCATGCTGCTTGCTAGTGATCACCCCTTCAGCCTCCAGGTATTTGCAAATTGAATGTTTTATACATTACTCCAGTAGCTTCCCAGGTATCGAGGTCAGGCTCACTGGTCTATAGTTTCCCAGATCCTCCTTTCCCCCCTTTTTAAAGATGGGCACTATGTTAGTCCTTCTCTAGTCTTGTGGAACCTCTCCTGTCATCCATGAGTTTGCAATTATTATTGCTAGTGGCTCCAAGATTTCTTCAACTAATTCCTTAAGCACTCTGGGATGAATGGCATCAGACCTCATTCACTTAAATTCATTCAAATTAGTCAGAAGATCTCTGATGTGTTCTTTACTTATCTTAATCTGTCCCCTTTGTTGTCTATGATAACTTCATTAGTTGTCCTGTCACATGTTATTTTTTGTGTGAAGACTGAAGCAAACTAGGCATTGAGCAGCTCTGCCTTCCTATCATCTTCTGTTACCAGCTCACCTTCCCCACATTCCTGATCTCTCTTAAGATGCTAAGTTTCAATAAATCTTGGAATAATGAGGGCATTCTAGAAGACGGCAAGAGTGCTAATGTTCTAAAAGGTCAAGCAGGATGACCCAGGTAACTAGAGGCAGGTCAGCCTGACATCAATTCCCAGCACATCATTCCACAAAAATCAGCAAACATTTCACAGTGCCTTGTTTCCCCATAATTACTTCCCTGCCAGTGTTATTGCTCCCTACTTTAGGATTCATATCTCCAATTACTTGGAGGACACCACCAATAACACTTTCTGGGGCTGACATAGAAGTGGTCTGATATTTCACATATTTTGGCAGCATTGTAAGTATGACAGGTGGAACAGACAAAGACATTAAAGTCAGAATAGCAAAAGCCAAGCGTACCTTCATAACTCTAAAGCCAATCTGGAGAAACAGAAATTTTGCCCTTCAAATGAAACTTTGCCTATTTAACACCATTGTAAAATCAGTCTTATTATATGGTGCTGAAATGTGGGGATTTATTAAGACATCAATAAACTCCACACTTTCCTAAACAGGTGCCTCAGACAATTCTGCAATATCAGATAGCCAGAAAAAACAAAGAACTCTGGAGGAGGGTGAAACAGGACATCATGGAACAAAAATGGAGATGGTTAGGATATACATGGAGGAAGGACCCGAACATCATAAGACAGGCATTGGACTGGAACCTCCTAGGGCAAGAGGGCAATGAGGGACAACATGGAAATGCACAATAGAAGCAGAATTGAAAACCATCAAAATGGCATGGGAAGAAGCTTGCAGCAAGAGACTGTCAAAGATGGAAGGCAATGGTGAAGGGTCTATGCTTTGCATGGAATAAAGAGGCATAAATCAAAACAAAGGACTCTTTAATCTAGCAGAGAAATGGCATAAAAAACCAATGGCTGGAAGCTGAAGCCAGACAATTTCAAATAAGAAATAAGGTACACATTAACAGTAAGTCATTAACTACTGAAACAAACTATTAAAGGAAGTGGTAGATTCTTCATTCCTTGAGGTCTTCAAATCAAAACTGAATGCCTTTCTGGATGATATGCATAAGCCAAACACAAGTTTTTGAGCTCAGTACAGAGGTAACTGGGTGAAATATAATAGGCTGTGATATGCAGGAAGTCAGAGTAGATGATTTAAGTTCCCTTTTGCCCTTGAACTCCAGGGGGAATTCTGAACCATTGCTCAGGCACAGAATTCATGTCTGGCACAGAATTTTTCCCCCCGCAGAAAACACATTCTGCTGGAGAAATGCTGCAGTTCTGCCATTCACCCACCAGAGTCTGCTGTGGTACCAGAATAGCCAGCAGCCCGCTGCATTCATCAGAACACCTTACCCATGGAGCCAGGTTAGGACACACAGAGTGGGGCACATGGAGCTGCTGGGGGGTCACAGACTGTTGTTCAGAAGGGCTGGAGGGGATAGACTGGAGCACGGGCTCAGGAGCCAGTGGGGTGACAGGACTGATCCGGGGCTGAATGGGAAGGGGGCTGCAGGGCCACATGGGGATGGGGATGTCACATAACCAGATCCAGGTATGACTGCTTTGAAATATCACCCAAGAGTTCTGAGGGAACTCAAATGTGAAATTGCAGAACTACTAACTGTGGTTTGCAACCTATCATTTAAATCAGCTTCTGTACCAAATAACTGGAAGATAACTAATGTGACTTCAATTTTGAAAAAGGGCTCTAGAGATGATCCCAGCAATTATAGGCCAGTAAGTCTAACTTCAGTACCAGGCAAACCAGTTGAAACTAATAGTAAAGAACAGAATTGTCAGACACATAGATGAACATAATTTGTTGGGGAAGAGTCAACGTGGTTTTTGTAAAGGGAAATCATGCCTCACCATTTACTAGAATTCTTTCAGGGGATCAACAAGCATGTGGACAAGTGGGATCCTGTGGATATAGCGTACTTTGATTTTCAGAAACCCTTTGACAAGGTCCCTCACCAAAGGCTCTTAAACAAAGTACACTCTCATGGGATAAGAGGGAGGGTCCTCTCACGAATCAGTAACTGGTTAAAAGATAGGAAAGAAAGGGTAGGAATAAACAGTCAGTTTTCAGAATGGAGGGAGATAAATAGTGATGTTCCCCAGGGTTCTGTACAGGGAACATTCCTATTCAACATATACATAAATGATCTGGAAAAAGAGGTAAACAGTGAGGTGGCAAAACTTGCAGATGATACAAAAGATAGTTAAGTCCAAAGCAGACTGCAAAGAGGTACAAAGGAATCTCACAAAACTGGGTAACTGGGCAACAAAATTGCAGATGAAATTCAATGTTGATAAATGCAAAGTAATGCACATTGCAAAACATAATCCCAACTATACATATAAAATGATGGAGTCTAGATTAGCTATTGCCACTTTGAGACATTGTGGATAGTTCTCTGAAAACATCCACTCAATGTGCAGCAACAGTCAACAAAGCTAACAGAATGTTGGGAACCATTAAGAAAGGGATGGATAATAAGACAGAAACTATCATATTGCCTCTGTATATATCCATGGTACACCCACTTCTTGACTACTGTGTCCAGATCTGGTCACCCCATCTCAAAAAAGATATATTGGGATTGGAAAAGGTTCAGAAAATGGCAACAAAAATTATTAGGAGTATGGAACAGCTTCCATATAAGGAGAGATTAATAAAACTGGGACTTTTCAGCTTGGAAAAGAGACATCTAAGGGGGGGATATGATAGAGGTCTATAAAATCATGACTGGTGTGGAGAAAGTAAATAAGGAAGTGTTATTTACTCCTCCTCATAACACAGAAACTAGGGGTCATCAAAATGAAATTAATAGGTAGCAGGCTTAAAACAAAACAAAGGAGGTATTTCTTCACACGGTGTACAGTCAACCTGTGGAACTCTTTGCCAGAGGATGTTGTGAAAGCCAAGACTATAACACGGTTCAAAAAAGAACTAGATAAATTCATGGGGGATAGGTCCATCAATGGTTACTAGCTGGGATGAGCAGGAATGGTGCCCCTAGCCTCTGTTTGCCAGAAGCTAGGAATGTGCAACAGCGGATGGATCACTTGATGATTACCTGTTCTGTTCATTCCCTCTGGGACACCTGACATTGGCCATGGTCAGAAGACAGGATACTGAGCTAGCTGGACCTCTCATCTGATCCAGTATGGCCATTCTTTTGTTCCCGTTAAAAATAGTATTGTAATTCTTTCATTAGTATGTAGTACTGCTCTCTCTTGTATGGAATCAGAATTAGTTAATTGTATATACTACTGCCCTGTACTACTAACAGTTTTGTAAGCATGTCCTTTAACTCAGGTATTAGGGGTTTGGACTTTAGACCAGCAAGGTCTGGGTTAACGCCACACAATCACCATAAAGTTTGAGCATCCAAGGTGTGCAGCATAGTGACAACCACGAAGTCCTGAGCCACTGATTAATAATAATAACTAGACATATATCTTTCTGTGACAAATAATAAACAGTGACAAGCTAATAACCTCCTTGCTAAAACACTGAAATCCAATCATATATACAAAAGCCTTCATTTAGCATCTCATTTCTGATGCAATACCAGCTTCCTACATTCTCAGAGGAGGACCCACCAATTATGTGCATACTAGATAACTGATTTTACAATAGTAACAATAGTTTAATAGAGTTTGTGGTTGGCTTGACAAATTTCTTCAATTGTGGAAAAAACAAAAATTAAAACAAGAAAAGAAGAGTCTCCTATAACAGATGAGCTAATGAAATTGGATTGTTTGCACCCACGTAGAATATTATTTTAAATTTCATCTTTACTTTCAGTTTTAATTCTAAGGATTTATGAATAATGAAAAAAATTAATTCAATAGTGAGTGTGAAATGACACTAGACATCGAACCCTCTCATTAGAAGGGCCCAAAAGGGGTGCGAATATTCTCCTCTGGCAACATGAATCCACACATGGAATTAATTTTGTCATCTCAAACTAGTGCCAACTGAAACTGCCAAGTTTTGCCTGGTTTGGAGTCAAAACTAAATGGAGCTGAACATGAAACTATAAATCAGCACAGGTTCATTCTAAACTCATCTCTGGTTCACCATAAAGTTTGTGAAACTGAAGGAACTATTTGGTAAAATTGGCCTGACTTTCAGGTTTGAAATAAAGTTTTCCCTGGTTTCAGGTTTTGTTACAACATGATTAACTTGCACAGCTTAATGAAGACCTCCTTTAATATTTCAACTAGTCATATATTCACTGCTTTACAAGTCAGTCCCTAAAACTGCTCATAAACATGTATCACCTAACAAAAATAAAAAATAAAAAGTGATATGTGACCAAAGCAAAATATTCATAATGCCTTCAAACTGGCATTTTATAAACATCTTTTTTCAAGCACTCTGGCACTATTCCTACAAGAAGAGCTTAATAGCACAGCCTCATTGCCAGCATGTCTGAACATTCCCACTACTGTTTCTGTTGTATATTTCCACTCTTATCATGGTGATGTGTTACCATCTTCTGGTTACTGGGAGATACAATGAAGTGCAATGTAAGTTAAATCTAGAAACAATGGCTTCCTCTTTCTGTGAGCTGAGACCTGTAATTACTTGTCCCTCCACCCCTACAAATCAGTTCTGTAAGTAAGACACTACAGGACTCTGAAATAGGGATGAAATTTTAAAAAATATAATCAGTGATTTTGGGGGACATTTTTAAATTCATTCAAAAGTCTATAGTTTAGAATTAAATATGCGGGAACCCAGAGTTCCAATTGTTTTGCTTTTCAGGTTGTGTGTGCTATGGTACAATAAGAATACCTAGTAACAAGCTAGCTTTCATCTAAATAATAGAAATGGAAACTGTTCTGTCAGCTCCTCCTTGCCTGTCATAGCCCTTGGCTATTACTTAACATTCTAAATTGAGGTCCATGCCATTTATTAATCAGAATTTCAAAGCCTGTCTATAATGGAGGTCTCCAAAAAACCCACTATTAAAAAGGCTGTATTTACCTCTGCTTCCATAAGAAAAATCCAAATGAGTAACATGTTCTTTTGTATATTTGCTTTATTAGAACTATTAATACATAGGGCTAAACTGTTGAACTTGTGCTGGTGAATAGTTATTCAGATGAAAAATCCCAGTTAAATCAATGGGTTTACTTGCAGGATCAAATACTCACCAACATGAGTAAGGATTCTACAATCTGACCCTTAGTTTAGGGACAACATCTGAAAATTCTTTACACCCATTATTTAATAACAGCCCTCTTTCAGCTAAATGGCTTAGAGTTCAGAATGAGTAAAGCTGGACAAATACTGAAAGTATTTAAACATTTGTTCAAAAAACCACCAAAAATGTGCTCCAGTGGTATTCATGATGCCTTTTCTTTGCTTTACAAATGTTTGCAAAATTGCAATTGCTTGTTCACAAGAATTCTATCCACCCCACACAAGCTCTGAGTGGGTTAATATGGGTCACAAGGGACCAATTAACTGTTTATGCTGCACCTGGTGGGAAGCCAGGGCTTGATAAAGCCTAACTATAGATGAAGACCAGCTGGAGGAGAAGCTGGGATAGGATTATAAACCAGGAAGAATCTGCAGAAATAAGATCTGTACTCACTCGCTTGAGGGAAAGGACAGGGACAAGGAGGTGATCCAGAGGGAGAATAAGCCCTGGGGCCCTTCCCAGGACAAGGGCATCTTACAAGAGACTTAGAGGGGTAAAAGAGCCATGAGGAGTGGAGGAAATTCTGAGGGCAACTCCAGAGATTGGTAAACAGATAGAGAGGTGGGGTAGGAAGGAGCTCAGGGAAACAGCAACAAGGTCTGCTCAGTCTCAGACCCAGGTTACTAGTCATAGGGTCCCTGAGCTGGAACCTGGAATAGTGGGTGGGCCCAGGTTCCCCTACCAGCCACTGGGACGTGCCACAGGACCTGTGAAATCGAAGGCCATCTGGAACAATGTCCAGACAGCTTGTCTGGTGGGACTTCGTTACTCTGGAAGGAAAGGACTATAAAGTGACCTGGTCAGAGGGCTAAATCATGAAGAGGGAGAACCCTGAGTTATAGAAAGAGGGGCTGCAATGTGAGCAACTAACAGAAAGGTATGCCAGATGGGGTGAGAGCTAACTCCCAGATCCAGCCACAAGCAGGCATACAAATTGAGGGGAACCTGTTTCCCCTTGAGAAAGCTGATGTAGAGATGCATTCACGAGAGTTACCACTATTTGTTTGGAAATGCACATGCTCCTTGATGGATAGTATGCAAAAACCAGACTGTCCCTGTTTCAAAATAGTATCATATAGTAACTAGAACTGATCAAGAATTTTTTGACAAAATGACTTTTCATCAGAAGATGCCAATTTGTCAGAACTGAAACTTTTTGTAGGAACTGAAATGGTTGACAAACTTTCAGGTCCATGATGGAATTTGTGGTCAAGATGAGAGAGATTGGCCCAACCCCCCAATTAGGGTTACCTGGAGTTTCCAGTAATTAAAGATTATGCCATGTGATGAAACCTTCAGGAATACATCCAACCAAAACTGGCAACCCTACCCAGAATAGCCAATTGCCCCCCTGGTTAGGGTGCTCACCTGGGAAAAGAGAGGTGCAGAGTCTAGTCTCTGATCTACCTGATTCAGAGTAGAGACTTGAATCTGCAGCTCCCAGGTCAGTGCCCTGACCACCTGGCTATTCTGGGGTAGGTCTTTCTCAGTCACTCCTGTTGGAGCTGTTCCATTTTATATAAATATTCGCTGGGCCAGAGAAACTGGAGTGGGATGCAAGATCTTTCCAAAATTTGTTGGAAGGTCTTACGTTTGTCATGATGTGGAATGGTAAAAGTTCTTAAAATCTCCAATTTTTGCAGGCCATGAAACCCATGTTCTCACCGACCCCCAGTTCTAATTGTGACAATACAGAAAATATGGCACCTCTTAATGTCATGCACATTTATACACAGGCCATAATCTTAGCATAACTTAGACATGTATTAAAGCCTTAGGTCTAATAGTAGTTGCTGTTTGTGTTTTACACAGGTTGAGTAACTACAACAGCTAACAAGCTAGGCTTAACCAGAACTTCTTGGTAAGTTGTGAGGTAGCTTACTCTTTTACCTTTTTCTTCTATTTTACATTCAACTATGCTGCAATGTATTACTGATCTGTGACAAATATAACAAGGTTTTTGTTTGATATTAAGAAGCAGATATGTTCAAGGGTATGCGCTGAGAAGCCAATGTGAGTAGTTTTTAAGCTGAACCCACCAAAATGTATTGGGTCATAAGGCTTAATCAACTGTATGATATTGCAGCTGCATGGAGAGAGTTAAACATACAAAGTGATCCTACTAACTTTATCACTGAGTTATAGGGAATAATAAATAAATAAATAATAATAAAAGACAAAAACACCCTATCATCTGTGGGTGAACACTTTTCACAAAGCGATCACTCTATATCTGACCTCTCAGTACTCATCCTCAGAGAAAACCTGCACAACTCTTTCAAAGCTGAACCTGGGCGCTTAAATTCATAACTTTGCTAGAAACACTAAAAGTCATGATCTTAATAAAGGCACTGGTTTTATGGCCTTTATGGTCTTACAATTTGTAACTCACTAACCCCCCTTCTTGTCCTATGACTACAGGGGTGTTAACAGGCCACTTCACCTTTCATGTTCCCTTAGAATATGTGCTAACTACTTATGTCAAACTTCCTGTTAGATCTTGTATTTAGCTGTGCCTTATTACCTTTTCCGGACCTGAAGAAGAGCTCCATGTAGCTCAAAAGCTTATCTCACCAACAGAAGTTGGTCCAATAAAATATTACCTCACCCACCTCGTCTCTCTAATATCCTGGGACCAACATGACTATAACAACACTCCTTTAAATCACATACAGTTCAGATATACCCAAAATTCAGACGCAACCTAAACTCTGGCAGGCAGATTTCTGAACAGACAAAAATGAGAAGTTTTAACATTTCATGAAATGTTGCCCCCTTATTAGAAAGTACATGGAGCAGAAAGTTGCATTCAACCTTCATTTATACCCATCGATTTCATCCTTATTAGAGATTGCACAGGTGTAATTGAGATAAGAATTTAGACCACTTAACTTACTTCTAAAAACCACATAGTTCAAAGATGTTTTCTTTGCACCCTTATTATTTGCAACTGTGGAAATGGGCAGAGCTACTCCTTGCTATTCTGTAAAATCCAGATTGGCTGTGGATGCAGTGGGGAGTGCCACTCCAAAGCAAGGACACAGAATAAACTACAGACCACTAGGGTGATGGGAGGAGGTTGAGCCAATGAGCAGAGATGGGGGCTGAGCCTAGGAGGATTTGGAGAAAGATCAAAGAAAGAGAAGGAGCGGCAGCAGCCCTGAGCTGGAGGGGCAGAGACAGAGTCTGAACTAGAAGTTGCTTGGTGGAAGAACCAGCTGCTGCATTGGTGCTTGCAAAAGGGGACTCTTACAAGTGCACAGCCTGAAGATGATAGGACAGCTGAGACTGACCACACAGAAAGACCTGCCAGATGAGCACACAGCAGCAGCAGAGTGCAGGGCAGAGAGCCTGTGCGTATCTATCTAGGGCAGTGGTGGGCAACCGGTGGTCCACAGGCTGCATGAGGCCCGTCAGGGTAATCCGCTGGTGGGCCACGAGACAGTTTGTTTGCACAGACTGTCTGCAGGCATGGCCGCCCACAGCTTCCAGTGGCCGTGGTTTGCTGTTCCCAGCCAATGGGAGCTCTGGGAAGCAGCAGCCAGCACTTCCCTGTGGCCTGTGCCGCTTCCCACAGCTCCCATTGGCCGGGAATGGCAAACCACGGCCACTGGAAGCTGCGGGCGGCTGTGCCTGCGGACAGTCATTGTAAACAAACTGTCTTGCAGCCCGCCAGCGGATTACCTTGATGGGCCATGTGCAGCCCGTGGGCCACAGGTTGCCCATCACTGATCTAGGAGCATCAGAAGCAAGGGAGTCCATGCAACTCCTGCCAGAGATCCTGACCTAGATCTACTCCCGGCTTTGCCTGGATTAGATAAAAGCGTTATTCTATTGTTAGATGTTGTACTTGTTCCAGGAGTTAACTCTAGGAGGGAGCTGGTGTTTGTGTTGTGGCCAGTGGCTGGGACTTGGGACCCCTTCCCCAACTCTGGGAATCCCTCCTCTGACAATGTCTTTCATCTAATGATCCTCTCCCTTAGAGAAATGGCATTTTCAAGACCACCAGCAGCCTCTGAAGGAATAGCATAAGCAACTTTGCATATAGAGTCATAGAAGTGTAGGACTGGAAGGGACTTTGATAGGTCATCTAGTCTAGTCCCCTGCATTCAAGGCAGGGCAAAGTAAGAATATGCCATTCGTGACAGCTGTTTGTCAAGTGGTTAAGGACTGGAACAAATTGCTTAGGAAGGTTGTGGAATCTGTCATGAAGCTTTTTAAGAACAGGTTAGACAGTTAGGAAATTTTTCCTAATGTCCAACCTAAACCTCCTTTGCTGCAATTTAAGGCCATGCTTCTTGTCCTATCCTCAAAGATTAAGAACAATTTTTCACCTTCCTCCTCATAACAACCTTTTATATACTTGAAAGCTGTTTTGCCCCTTCAGTCTTCTCTTCTCCAAACTAAACAAAGCCTTTTTTCAACCTTTCCTCATAAGTCATTTTCTAGTCCTTTAATCATTTTTTGTTGCTCTCCTCTAGACTTTCTCCAATTTTCCCACATCTTTCCTGAAATATGGCACCCAGAACTGGACACAATATTCCAGTTGAGGCCTTATCAGCACGGAGTAGAGTGGAAAGATTACTTCTCCTCTTGCTTACAACACTCATGCTGATGCGTCCCAGAATGCTGGTCACTTATTCAGCAACAGTGTTACGCTGTTGATTCATTTAGCTTATGATCCACTATAATCCCCAGATCGCTTTCTGTAGTACTTCTTTCTAGACAGTCATTTCCCATTTTGTATGTGAGCAATGATTGTTCTTCCTAAGTGGAGTACTTTGCATTTGTCCTTACTCAGTTTCATCCAATTTACTTCAGACCATTTCTCCAGTTTGTCCAGATCATTTGCAATTTTAATTCTATCCTATTTAATTTTAAAGCATTTGCAATGCCTCCCAGCCTGGCATTACCTGCAATCTTTAGAAGTGTACTTTCTATGTCATTATGAAAATTATTTTGCTGTTTCATATTTTGGAGTAAATTTTATCCTTGTGTGAGATGTAATTGTTGACATAAGGAAAGATGTCTCTCAGTTATACAATCTGATTAGATCTTTGTGATACATGCTCTTTCAAAATATGCATTGCTTGCTCACAATATTTCCATATAAACTATTAACCTTCTAAAGTCAAGAGGATATCTTTTAGCGAAGGAATCTGCAACACTTGAACTTGTGCTCCACAGTGTCTTCAATGGGGAACTGACCTCTGCACAACATCTGTATGTCTCTTTCTACAGGAAGAGCTTACTGTGTCACTACCATGAGGAAAGATTGCCAGATCTATGTACTAACAGGAGAAATCGAAAGGCCACCTTTCACCTCTCCCACCAAAAGAACTTGGTGATTAAGACAATTACCCGGAAGTGTGCAGACCTGTGTTCAAGTCCATGCTCCAGAACAGGACTTCAAATCCAGATCTCCCAGGTAAAGGCCCAGCCACTGGACTATCGGGCAAAAGAGGGTGCCCACCACCTTGTGTTTCTGAATTTAGTCCTTCATTTCCTTGTTTTTATTAAACAAAAGACTTAAAACACCTAAAATTGAGACGAAATGTTTCATTTGACCAGACACATGACCTCTCCAACCTTTTGGATTTGCTGAAGAAATTCAGTTTCAGTTTGCCCTGAACCAAATCTCTTCCCCTCCCTGAATTTTTTGGAACTGACAAACAAAAAATCAGTTAGTCATACAGCTCTAGTGACAAGCTTGAGAGTTCCTGCAGAACATGACATCTAATCCTAATATCCAATACAAAGGAGCGAGCAAGAAATTTCTTTCGTGAGCCACCACATGAACTTCTGTCCCTTTAAGTGTCCCCTTCAAACTGCTGGACAAAAATCTGGGTATGGGAATGAATGATACAGTTCACACTGTTCCATAACATTATGCCACCTTCCAGCCTGCTTTTGACCTCTTTTCTGCAGCTGTCCACCAAATTCATTCACACACACATCAAGAATCCTCATGTTATGAGTGAGAGGCCATAAATACATTGATGTAAAATGCATCAAAGAATAATTCACAGCAACAACTTCATTATATCTGATACAGTCAACACTAGGCGGGTTTGCTAAACTAGCCAAGATGAGATGAAATTTGGAAATTAAGCTCAAAAATATATCAAAATCCAGATTTATTGTTTGAAAAGCTGTAGCACTTTCCCCTTGCTCTTTTAAGTAAGATTAAATGTACTGTCAGTCTTGATATCTGACACTTATGTTCTCTATCCGGGATAATCAGTTGCATTTGCAGGGTCATAGATTTGATCCAATAGGTTTTTCCACCTCTAACTAAGGACAAGTTGTGGCTTTGCCAAAAGCCCTGTGTATGGGGTAATGTGTCACTATGCTAAGCCAGGAGCAGTTTGGGAAGCAGACTCCAGTTCTCCCCTGCTCCAGTGTGTAACCTGTGCCAGCCCTATACCTACTGCAGCATACATGACCTGGTATCCCAGCACAGCTCTGCAGTCCCCTTCATGGGGAGGGGGAGAGCGGAAAAGAAAAGTAAAGCTGCATCCATATCCTGCCTAACTGTGAGATTCAAATAGCCAGTGTAGGGCAAGTTCTCAGTGCCCCTACCTTGCATCCCTTTCTGGGGGCACAAGATGAGCCAAAATCTGTTTCCCTAGTTTGATATTTTGAATCATTAGGGCATGTTTGCTGTATGATCAAAGATACCACTTCTAGTTTATTGTAAGTCTGGTTGACATGTGGAGGGTGTAAGAATCTCCAGCCCAGTTGCTGATCTGATGATGAGCAGAGCAGGTCACGGTAATCAGCTGTCTGTGAATTTGTCCTCTGAATGTTTCACAAAATGTACTTGAAATGTACTTGAATGGAGCCTGTTCAGTTCCTGATGGCTAGAACACAGCCCAGCAGGTTTATTTCAAAGGAGAAATATACATGATTGTACTTGAATTCACATCACTTAGAATTTTCTGTGTAATCAGATAAGTAGGCAAATAGTAATTCCTTGGAAGAGCCAGACAAAATGGATAGGTCTTTAGCCCCCTAATCTTTTAGTTCTCAAGCTGGGGAGCATCCAAGACTCAACAAGGAGTCAAATTGCACCTTTTGCCCTGGAGGAGGAAAAGGAGGGGAGATTTCCTGCAGTGAGGCTGAAGGAAAGAGTAAGTAGATTGACATAGAAGCTGAATTTGCATGTCTTCTAGTCTAAAAGGAAAGACCAAATGGTCCTAGTCTTGCCAGATGATGCATGCTGTCCTCCTTTTAATGAGAAAAGTCATCCTCCACAATATCTCCTCAATAGGTGGCCCCATAGCCAGATGCCATTTGTTTGTTTTTAAGAGACCTGCTGTACATACCTATCGTATCTGCTGGAGAGTGAAGGCAATTGTGTAATACACAGGTCCTAAACAAGTGTCAGGGAGTTGTAACTACCCAACCTTTCCCATTTTTGGGAGGGAACCTACCTCGAGTCCAGCTAGATAATAGAATCATAGAAGATTAGGGTTGGAAGAGACCTCAGGAGGTCATCTAGTCCAACCCCCTGCTCAAGGCAGGACCAACCCCAGCTAAATCATCGCAGCCAGAGCTTTGTCAAGCCAGGCCTTAGAAACCTCTGAGGCTGGTGATTCTACCACCTCCCTATATAACCAATTCCAGTGCTTCACCATCCTCCTCGTGAAATAGTTTTTCCTAATATCCAATCTAGGCCTCCCCCACTGCAACGTCAGACCATTGCTCCTTGTTCTGTCATCTGCCACCACTGAGAACAGCCTAGCTCCATCCTCTTTGGAACCCCCCTTCAGGTAGTTGAAGGCTGCTATCAAATCCCCCCTCACTCTTCTTTTCTGCAGACTAAATAAGCCCAGTTCCCTCAGACTCTCCTCATAAGTCATGTGCGCCAGACCTTAATAATTTTCGTTGCCCTCTGCTGGACTCTCTCCAATTTGTCCACATCCTATCTATAGTGGGGGACCCAAAACTGGTTGCAATACTCCAGCTGTGGCCTCACCAGTGCCGAATAGAGGGGAATAATCACTTCCCTCGATCTGCTGGCAGTGCTCCTACTAATGCAGCCCAATATGCCGTTAGCCTTCTTGGCAACAAGGGAACACTGTTGAATCTATTTCAGTTTCTCATCCACTGTAATCCCCAGGTCCTTTTCTGCAGAATTGCCACTTAGCCAGTCAGTCTCCAGCCTGTAGCAGTGCATGGAATTCTTCCGTCCTAAATGCAGGACTCTGCACTTGTCCGTGTTGAACCTCATCAGATTTCTTTTGGCCCAATCCTCCAATTTGTCTACGTCACTCTGGACCCTATCCTTATCCCCCAGGGTATCTACCTCTCCCTCCAGCTTACTGTCATCCATGAACTTGCTGAGAGTGCAATCCATCCCATCATCCAGATGATTAATAAAGATGTTGAACAAAACCAGCCCCAGGACTGACCCTTGGGGCACTCCGCTTGGTACCGGCTGCCAACTAGACATCGAGCCATTGATTACTACCCGTTGAGCCCGACAATCTAGCCAGCTTTCTATCCACTTTATAGTCCATTCATCCAATCCATACTTCTTTAACTTGCTGGCAAGAACACTGTGGGAGATCGTATCAAAAGCTTTGCCAAAGTCAAGGTATATCACATCCACCGCTTTCCCCATATCCACAGAGCCAGTTATCTCGTCACAGAAGGCTATCAGGTTGGTCAGGCATGACTTGCCCTTGGTGAATCCATGTTGACTGTTCCTGATCATCTTCCTCTCCTCCAAGTGCTTCAAAATGGATTCCTTGAAGACCGGCTCCATGATATTTCCAGGGACTGAGGTGAGGCTTACCAGTCTGTAGTTCCCCACATTCTCCCTCTTCTCTTTTTAAAAGATGGGCACTTTATTTTCCTTTTTCTAATCGTCCAGGACCTCCACCGATCACCATGAGTTTTCAAAGATAATGGCCAATGGCTCTGTGTAGCAGGGCGAGCACCCCGCTCTGGGGAAAAACGGGTTATAACCAGCTCTGCGAAAGGGCTGCCCCGAGGAGCCAATCAGGCGAAGGCAGGTAGCAGCCAATCCAGGCCCTGTAGGGCTGGTATAAAAAGGGCTGTGCACCAGGAGGCAGGCAGTCTCACTCCAGCCTTGGTGTGAGAAGGACTGGGGTGCCTTGGAAGAGCAGTGCTGGGGAAGGGGGAGGCTGAGCTGGGGACCTGAGGCCTGACAGGAGGGCCTTAGGAAGTACTAGGGCTTCAGGGGAAAGGCAACAGGTCCAACCCCCTAGCCAATGATGAGTGACCATTGCAGACTGCAATTTTCCCCTGAGTAAAGGGGCTGGATGAGGACTGGCAGTGGGTCACTGAGGCGAGGTGGGCTCAGAGGAGTGGGGTTCACTGGGTGAGGGGCACCGTGGTCCGGGAGGGATGTGGGGCCGACATGTGGTGGAGATAAAGGGACTGCAGGGGGCAGGTAAGGGCAGGAGAAACTGGCCAGAAGAAAGAAAAGGAGTACTTGTGGCACCTTAGAGACTAACCAATTTATTTGAGCATGAGCTTTCGAGCTGAATAAGCTAATTCCTGGACTGACCAGCAGGAGGCGCCATGCCAGTGAATCAGCGCTCTGCTATCACATCAGCCAACTCCCATCTTCCAGCCATCAGATGGGAAAGATGGCTGGAAGGGGAGGAGATACCACTATGGAAGAGATCAATACCCACTGATTAGACAATCAGCTATAGTACTGTACTGGATGTCAATACACACACACAAATGGCTAGCAAAGCCATAGCAGTGAGTTCCAGGATAGAGGCACTCCAGCAAGCAGGAGATTTGACCAGATCCTGTGTTTAGGATGTTCTATTCTACAACCAGGGCTAGAATGTTTTGGTACTAGAGTGTAACCGTGTGCTTTAAACAAAGCATGGAACAAGGGGCCTCCAAAGCTGACACAAAATGTAATTTCCCCAGAGCAGGGGTGGCGAGTTATATGGGCCCGTGGTGCCCATTCTCCAGCAATATTCAGGGGACGGGGACCCGGCTCCACCAATGTTCAGGGCTGGGTCTCTCCCCTGCCCTGCCTGCCACCCCTGCATGCCTCCCCTGGGCAGCGGGTGGCTGCCCCCTGCAGCTCCATGGTGCGCTCCACTCTGCTGGCTCCCGGCATCAACTGCTGCCACAGGGTCCTATCACCCCCCAACCGCTAGCACCAGGGCAGGCTGACCCAGGCTGGCCACGGCCTTCTGCCTTGGATGGACAGACCCTTCCCTTTTCCAGCGAGACCCTCCACCAGCACAGGGGGCCACCCCACCCATAGTAACTGCTTCTGCCCTACCCTGGGCAAGGGGCAGCTCCATTCTCCACCCCAGTGAGGCTACAGTGAGGGGCAGCAGCAGGGGAGGAGGCACACATGTGATGGCAGCCCCCTTCCCCGCCCCCCGGCACCAACCACAGGGGAGGTGAGGGGGCTTCCTGGACCTGAGAGGGGCCCTAGGAGCACATGCAGTGACAGTGGTGCAAGGTGAATGTGTGGCTGTGGGGAGCCTGCCTTGTTAGGTATAAAGAAGTAAAGAAATGTTGGTACTGTTTAATATGTTTAATTAGTTGTTTTAATAATGTATTTTGAGGTAATGTTAAGTAAATCACTGGCCTTAAAAGAATCTAATATGGAGTATATGAACTATGACCCTTGGACTCCATCTTTGTAAGCGAACTTGTTTACAACTTAGACACTGGAGTCCTCTGGCTCAAACCAGACTCAACCAGCTTTTCCCACCAGAGCCAACCCCCAATATTCGATTCCCTCAAAACTTTTCCCGCGGTAGAGATTATATAAGATCTTGCTCAGCGCCTGCACGGGGCTGTCCATTCCAGCGCAGCGCGTGCATGGTCAGGTCTGCCCAGCACTCCAGAGCTAGAGAGAAGAGTACCATCTATCCCGCAGCAAGGTTGAGGAAGGAGAGGCCCATCATCACTATCCCCGCCAAAGCGAACCAAATCCATCTTACCTGTGGAGGGTCCTTCTTCCTGGTGTCCATCATCCCAGAGCCTCTCTCCGCCTGCGACAAAATCCAGCAGTCATCAGGACTCCCCAGTGGCCCTCCTCACAGGCTTCCAATTAGCCGAAGAGTAAAAGGTCCTGTGCCTTGCATCCATTCATAGTGTCCACTGCACCTAAATCATAGGAAAGGTTTCTGTATTGGGGTTTCGTTTATTGTTTTTCTAAATGCCAAGGGTGGTTTTGTGAGTCTGAGCTTCACGCTCCTAAAGCCAGTCACTAAATCACTGTGTGGTTAAGTTTGTGTTTCTTTCCCCCCATTTTTCCCAGTTTTCTGTACCTTTACCCTTAATACACTTACCTTTGTTTGCACCATATTACCTTGTCTTTTCTTCATTTTTATTACATCGCACAGGGAGGGAAGAACACCTTTACTGTAAGCTAAATCCACCGGTGACAGACACGAAAGGGAGCCAGATCTGCTCTTCTAAGAAAAGGGGCTTTCCCTTTATATCCCCTCTACCATTTCTAAAGTTTTCCTTTCTGAAGCGTTGCCTTATTCCCCTTGAGGTAACAGCCTGTACCCCAAACTCCTCATCCCTGGACCCGCCCCACCCCAGAGCCTGCACCCCCGGCAAGAGCCCTCACCCTCCCACACCCCAACCCTCTGCCCCTGCCCTGAGCTCCCCCGTGTGTCATGAACCCCTCATCACCAGCCCCATCCCACAGCCCTCACCTCCTACGCAACCCTCCGCTTGAGCCCCTCCTAAACCTCTCATCACCAGCCCCACCCCAGAGCCCTCACATTATTTTAAAATATATTTATCGGCTTACAAGGTAGGCATGTGGGGGCAGGACTTGGACCCATTCTGGGCACCACCAAAAATTATACAAACCTGCCGCCCCTGCCCCAGAGAGAAAGGTAGAAGGAAAAGTCAGATTTTAATGAAGATTTAGACATGAATCACTACACGCCATACTCCCTCCCTAACCTACAGTGTCTCTTCTAACTCTTTAGAATTGACAGAAGTCAAGACCACCATTGACTGAGCTAAATTTAATGTGTCTGTGGTGGAGAAAGAGGAAGCATCCATTTATCACAAGCAGCATGCAGACTTGCTACTGTTGACCAGTTTCCAGTTGTTTGATTGAGATGCAAAGAAAATAATCTGTTCTAAGAGTCTTATAGATGGGCGACCTCAGATACAGAACAATGGTCGCCTCTGTTGGCCTGAAGGTTGAAGTTCTGTTGGCCTGAAGGCTGAAGTTGTATTGTTTTAAACTGCTGCTGTGATGAGTAGCATGAAAGAGAGTGAAGCATGGAACAATTACATCCAACTCTATTAAAATCCTGACTTTGCCTTTACTGACAAAACTGTAGCTCCTTGAATTGCTAAGGGACTCAGCTCAAGATTCAGAGTTAAAACTAACCATTTTAACCATTTTGCAAGTATCCGGTATTCAGAAATAAAAGAGTGTCTTTCCATATCACCCTCTGTCCATTGGCAGGGAAGTTCAAGTGACCAAACACACCACTAAGGCTGTAGGTGAACTAGGACATAATGGCTCTGTGACCTGACATTAGTCTTTATTTGTCTTTCATCAGTTAAGAGGAAGTTTGAACAAAGTACATTTTAGCAACAGTAAAGGAACAAATGGAAGCCCAGGAAATTGGCTGTCATTCCAGAGAACACTTAGGTGGCATATAAAATTTTAAACTGAACTGTCAACTTCCATTGCTGTACTTTTATTCAGGCAAATTGGTTTAAATTTAACTTTGCACTGTAAAAAGATTTGTGGCACTTTAGAGACCAACACATTTATTTGTTATTTGTTAGCCATGAAAGCTTATGCCCAATTAAATGTGTTAATCTCTAAAGTGCCACAAGGACTCCTCATTGTTTTTGCTGATACAGACTAACAGAGCTACCATTCTAAAAAGATTTGGGCCTTGATCTGTCAAACAGTTATGCACATACTTAATTTCATTATCTACTCATGTGCATAAGGTTCAGCACACGTGGCTGCAGAATCAGGACCTAGATTATTTCTTTAAGTCTTCTTGTATATTTTTATATGGTATTGATCATCTCTTTGTATATTTTCCTAATTCTCTAGTAAAAGCATTCAAAGCCAAAGCAGCTGAAACAATACTCCCCTCTGCTGGAAGGCTCCGGTACTCTGGAAATATCCATAAAATGTTAGAGGGAAGATGGGAGAGGTAATATCTTTTATTGGACTAATGTCTGTTGGTGACAGACACAAACTTTCAACCTTAACACAGCTCTTCATGTCTAGGAAATTTATTCAGAGGGCAGGTCTACGCTACAAATTTATATCAGCACAGCTGCACCGATGCAGCTGCACTGCTGTTGTGCATCTGGTGAAGAGGCTCGAAGCCAGAGGTAGGCAACCTACGGCCCGCAGGCCACATCTGGCCCGTGAGACCATCCTGCCTGGCCCTGAGCTCCCGGCCGGGAAGACTAGTCCCCGGTGCCTCCCCTGCTGTCCCCCCTCCCTCACAGCCACGCAGCCACACAGGTAGAACAGTTTGCGCCCGCCCACCTCTCAGGCTTTCCAATAAGCCTGTCCTGCCACTCTGAAAGGCATGGTAAGGGGGCAGGGGGAGGAGGGTGGGGTGGGTTGGATAAGGGGCAGGAGGTCCCGGGGGCCAGCCAGGGGACAGTGGGTGGTTGGATGGGGTGGAGGTGGTCAAGAGACAGTGAGCAGTGGGGCTTGGATAAGGGATGGGATAGGGAGCGGGGGGGGGGGTTGGATGGGGGTGAGGTCCTGGGGGAGCAGTTAGGGACAGGGGTCCAGGGAGGGGGCGGTCAGGGTACAAGGAGTGGGGGGGATTGGATGTGTCGGGGGTCCCGGGGGGCCTGTCAGGGGGCAGGGGTGTAGATAGGGGTTGGGGCAGTCAGGGGACAGGGAGAAGGGGGAGTTGGATAAGGGGTGGGGTCCTGGGGTGGGCAGTTAGGGACGGGAAAGATGTGCTGCAACAAAGCCAGGACTCCTCACTTCCATGCCCAGCTTGGAACCATTCCACATGTGGAAACAACTCAGATGGTCTGGCTCAATATTTGCAAATATTTTATATAGATCCTTTCATTCTGAAACATCCTAGAGTGTTCTTCAAATAGAGTATATCAGAAGGGATCATTTAGCTACCACTGAAATGCAGCTACCTCTGGGGTGAAACACAGCAGTCCTTCTGAACATTACCTTCCTAAAATAGTGGAGGCTTGAGATTTTCATCTCCATGGCCACATAGAAAGGGACCTTATTCCTGAGGAAAGAGCACAAGATTCCCACACACAGTGTGGCTGGAGTCACATGTTTTGAACAATTCACAAAAGAAAGGGACTCTCTCTGCTGTTTATCAGTTTAATGTATTATTTAACATTTATGTTGTAGTAGCACCTAAAGGCTCTTGCCAGGTTGGGCCCCATTTTGCTAGGAACTGTACCAACATAATCCATGAATTTTAAAGGCTTTTGTATCTCATTCGTTGTAGCTATAGACCTCATTTCTGAGTATAAACTATAGCAATCATGCTTAAATCGTGTTTACAGAATGGGGGAAAGAGTCTGCAATCCAGCACCATGCAACACTCAGAGAGTATAGCAGTCATGGCGAACGAAGAAACCAGCAACCACTCACAACATCTACTCTGTGGTATTTGGCTTCAAACTACAGTACATCCTGTTTTAATTATAGGAAATATCGCGGTTAAATTTAATAAGTATGGTGCAAGGGAAGTTGACTTTTATTGGCAACCACTATATCATATATTGTAATAGACAAATTACCTTAGATCTTTGTCCCCATGCTTTGCTGCACATTGGGCTACCCACATTCGCCATCCTTGCCTGTCAACTGCCCTTTTCTCCAAATCTTCCCATTTCATATTGAGGTGCTTCCTGTAGTTCAGAACTGCTTGTTTTGATGTTATTCGTGGTCTTCCTCTCTTTCTTCTTGCATTTTCTGGCTTCCATTCAAGGGTAGTATTTGGTAAGCATTCTTTTTCCATTGTCAGCACATGTCCCAGACAGTGAGGTCTTCTTTTGTTGATTATTTGTCAGAGGGTGCCCTGTCCAGTAATTTTTCTGACTTCTTCATTCATCTTCCTATCTCTGTATGTTATTCCCAATATTCTTCTCAGACATGTGTGATGAAATGCATCCAGCTTTTGTGTACCTTTCTTGGTAAGTTGCCATGTCTCTCTGCTGTATGTTATGATGGTGATAACAATTGCTTTGTACACGTTCAGTTTTGTCTTGAGGGAGATGTTTTTCATGCCTTTCAAAAGGCACTTGATAGTGTAAACAGAGAAACAATGTGGAAAGTTGTGGGACAATATGGAATGCCAACAAAATTAATTAACATTATGAAAGAATTCTATGCAAACTTAAAATGCTGCATTAAAATGCAAAATGGATTGAGTAAGCCATTCAGCATCAAGATAGGTGTAAGGCAGGGATGTGTCCTGTCTCCCTTTTTGTTTATGCTAGTCATTGTCTATGGATTAAAACAATGCAACAGTGATACATATGGCCTAAAATGGAACAATTCAAGGCTGTTTGATTTAGATTTTGCTGACGCCATCGCTCTTGTCAATAAAGATGCCAACGGACTACTAAAATGCACAAACCAAGTAAAAGAAGTAATGGAGAAGATAGGTTTGAGATACAATGCAAAGAAATGTAAAGTCATGTTAATGGAGACTATAGGGACAGAAATCAAAATTAAAGAAGAGAACTTGGAGAAGGTGGACAATTTAACGTATCTTAAAAGTACCATCAGCCAAGATGGTACTAGTTCCGAGGAAATAAGAAGAAGAATCGTGAAGGCAAGACAAAACTGAACATATACAAAATAGAAAAATAGTTCTTCCCAAATACTTAGCAGACTAGCCCACTTCACCAGTCTTGCATTTGGTCTGGCACAGAAAAAGACAGTCGTGACGTTGACTGTTTTGGAGGGGTTATTACTGAAGGTCACATGCAATAAGGTGGTGTTTAGACAAACAAGGAACCTTTTAGGCATATTTTTCTCTTAGGGTATGTCTACACTACGAAATTAGGTCGAATTTATAGAAGTCGTTTTTTTAGAAATCATTTTTATATAGTCGACTGTGTGCGTCCCCACACAAAATGCGCTAAGTGCATTAACTCGGCGGAGTGCTTCCACAGTACCGAGGCTAGCATCGACTTCCGGAGAGTTGCACTGTGGGTAGCTATCCCACAGTTCCCGCAGTCTCTGCCGCCCATTGGAATTCTGGGTTGAGATCCCAATGTCTAATGGGGCAAAAACATTGTCGCGGGTGGTTCTGGGTACATCGTCAGGCCCGCCCTCCCTCCCTCCGTGAAAGCAACGGCAGACAATCGTTTCACGACTTTTTTCCTGAGTTACCTGTGCAGACGCCATACCACGGCAAGCGTGGAGCCCGCTCAGCTCACTGTCACCGTACGCCTCCTGGGTGCTGGCAGACACGGTCCTGCATTCCTACACAGCAGCAGCTCATTGCCTTTTGGCAGCAGATGGTGCAATAGGCCTGATAATCATCGTCATCATGTCCGAGGTGCTCTTGGCCATCTCGGTAAGGTCGGTCAGGAGTGCCTGGGCAGACATGGGTGCAGGAACTAAAACAGGAGTGACTCAACCAGGGCATTCTCTTTAGTCCTGCCAGCAGTCCTATTGCACAGTCTTCTGGTGAGCAGCCAGGAGATGAGGATGGCGAGTAGTCCTACTGCACCGTCTGCTGCCGAGCAGCCAGGAGATGAGGATGGCTAGCAGTCCTACTTCACCCTCTGCTGCCAGCCAAATATATCAAAGATAGATGGAGTGGATCAAAACAAGAAATAGACCAGATTTGTTTTGTATTCATTTGCTCCCCCCATCCCTCTCTCCGTGAAATCAACAGCCGACAATCATTTCGGTGACGTCTGTCAGGGGCACCTTGAAAAGTTTAATGGAGATTCAGTCCTGCCTGGAATACAGGGGGGAGGGATAGCTCAGTGGGTTGAGCACTGGCCTGGTAAATCCAGGGTTTTGAGTTCAATCCTTGAGGGGGCCATTCTGTGTGACAGTTGTTCTTGATTCTCCTTGATGTAAAGCCACCCCTTTTGTTGATTTTAATTCCCTGTAAGCCAATCCTGTAAGCCATGACGTCAGTCGCCCCTCCCTCCATCAGAGCAACGGCAGACAATCGTTCCGCACCTTTTTTCCATGCAGACACCATACAACGGCAAGCATGGAGCCCGCTCAGATCACTTTGGCAATTATGAGCACATTAAACACCACACGCATTATCCAGCAGTATATGCAGCACCAGAACCTGCCAAAGCGAAACCGGGCGCATGGGCGATGTCAGCACAGTGACGAGAGTGATGAGGACATGGACACAGACTTCTCCCAAAGCACGGGCCCTGACAATGTGCGCATCATGGTGCTAATGGGGCAGGTTCATGCCGTGGAATGCCTATTCTGAGCCCGGGAAACAAGCACAGACAGGTGAGACCGCATAGTGTTGCGGGTCTGGGAAGATTCCCAGTGGCTGCGAAACTTTCGCATGCATAAAGGGCACTTTCATGGAACTTTGTGACTTGCTTTCCCCTGCCCTGAAGCGCCAGAATACCAAGATGAGAGCAGCCCTCACAGTTGAGAAGTGAGTGGCAATAGCCCTGTGGAAGCTTGTAATGCCAGACAGCTACCGGTCAGTTGGGAATCAATTTGGAGTGGGCAAATCTACTGTGGGGATTGCTGTGATGCAAGTAGCCAACTCAATCAAAGATCTGCTGATATCAAGGGTAGTCATTCTGGGAAATGTGCAGGTCTTAGTGCATGGCTTTGCTGCAATGGGATTCCCTAACTGTGGTGGGGCCATAGACTGAACCCATATCCCTATCTTGGCACCGGAGCACCAAGCTGCCGAGTACATAAACCGCAAGGGGTACTTTTCAATAGTGCTGCAAGCACTGGTGGATCACAAGGGACGTTCCACCAACATCAACGTGGGATAGCTGGGAAAGGTACATGACGCTCGCATCTTCAGGAACTCTGGTCTGTTTCAAAAGCTGCAGGAAGGGACTTCCTTCCCAGACCAGAAAATAACCGCTGGGGATGTTGAAATGCCAATAGTTATCCTTGGGGACCCAGCCTACCCCTTAATGCCATGGCTCATGAAGCCATACACAGGCAGCCTGGACAGTAGTCAGGAGCTGTTCAACTACAGGCTGAGCAAGTGCAGAATGGTAGTAGAATGTGCATTTGGACATTTAAAAGCACGCTGGCGCAGTTTACTGACTCGCTTAGACCTCAGCGAAACCAATATTCCCATTGTTATTACTGCTTGCTGTGCGCTCCACAATATCTGTGAGAGTAAGGGGGAGACGTTTATGGTGGGGTGGGACATTGAGGCAAATCTCCTGGCCACTGGTTACATGCTGCCAGACACCAGGGTGGTTAGAAGAGCACAGGAGGGCGCAGTGCGCATCAGAAAAGCTTTGAAAACCAGTTTCGTGACTGGCCAGGCTACGGTGTGAAAGTTCTGTTTGTTTCTCCTTGATGAAACCACACCTCCCTTGGTTCACTCTGCTTCCCTGTAAGCTAACGACCCTCCCGTCCTCCCTTCAATCACCGCTTGCAGAGGCAATAAAGTCATTGTTGCTTCACATTCATGCATTCTTTATTAATTCGTCACACAAATAGGGGGATAACTACCAAGGTAGCTCAGGAGGGGTGGTGGAGGAGAGAAGCACCAGGAGGGGTGGTGGAGGAGGGAAGGACAAGGCCACACAGAACTTTAAAAGTTTAAAACTTTAAAACTTATTGAATGCCAGTCTTCTGTTGCTTGGGCAATCCTCTGGGGTGGAGTGGCTGGGTGGCCGGAGGCCCCCCCACCGCATTCTTGGGCATCTGGGTGAGGAGGCTATGGAACTTGGGGAGGAGGGTGGTTGGTTACACAGGGGCTGTAGCAGCGATCTCTGCTCCTGCCTTTCCTGCAGCTCAACCATATGCTGGAGCATATTAGTTTGATCCTCCAGCAACCTCATCATTGAATCCTGCCTCCTCTCATCACGCTGCCGCCACCTATCAGCTTCGGCCCTCTCTTCAGCCTGCCACTTACCCTCTTCACCCCGCCACCTCTCCTCCCAGTCATTTTGTGCTTTCCTGCACTCTGACATTGTCTGCCTCTACGCATTCCTCTGTGCTCTGTCAGTGTGCGAGGACAGCATGAGCTCAGAGAACATTTCATCGCAAGTGCATTTTTTTCACCTTCTAATCTTTGCTAGCCTCTGAGAAAGAGAAGATCCTGTGATCCTTGAAACAATGCAGCTGGTGTCGAAAAAAAAAGGGTCAGTGGTATTTAAAAAGACATTTTATAGAACAATGGGTACACTCTTTCACAGTAAACCTTGCTGTTAACATTACATACATAGCACATGTGCTTTCGTTACAAGGTCGCATTTTGCTTTCCCCCACCGTGTGGCTAACCCCTTCCCCCTCCCCGTGGCTAACAGCGGGGAACATTTCTGTTCAGCCACAGGCAAACAGCCCAGCAAGAACGGCCACTTCTGAATGTCCTCTTAAGAAAAGCACCCTATTTCAACCAGGTGACCATGAATGATATTGCTCTCCTGAGGATAACACAGAGAGATAAAGAATGGATGTTGTTTGAACACCAGCAAACATACGCTGCAATGCTTTGTTCTGCAATTATTCCTGACTACGTGCTACTGGCCTGGCGTGGCAAAGTGTCCTACAATGGTGGATGGAATAAGGCTGCCCTCCCCAGAAACTTTTTGATAAGGCTTTGTTTGGGAGTACATCCAGGAGAGCTTTATGGAGATGTCCCTGAAGGATTTCTGCTCCATCCCCAGACACGTTAACAGACTTTTCCAGTAGCTGTACTGGCCGTGAATGCCAGGGCAAATTAATCATTAAACACGCTTGCTTCTAAACCATGTATACTATTTAAGAAGGTACACTCATCAGAGGTCCCTTCTCTACCTGGCGGGTCCGGGAGGCAGCCTTGGGTGGGTTTGGGGGGTACTGGCTCCAGGTCCAGGGTGAGAAACAGTTCCTGGCTGTCGGGAAAACCGGTTTCTCCGCTTGCTTGCTGTGAGCTATCTACAACCTCATCATCATCATAATCTTCCTCGTCCCCAAAACCTGCTTCCGTGTTGCCTCCCTCTCCAATGAAGGAGCCAAAGCACATAGTTGGGGTAGTGGTGGCTGAACCCCCTAAAATGGCATGCAACTCATCATAGAACCGGCATGTTTGGGGCTCTGACCCGGCTGTTTTTTTCTGGTAGGCTTGCCTCAGCTCCTTAAGTTTCAAGCAGCGCTGCTTCGGGTCCCTATTATGGCTTCTGTCCTTCATGTCCTGGGAGATTTTGACAAATGTTTTGGCATTTTGAAAACTGGAACAGAGTTCTGATAGCACGGATTCCTCTCCCCATACAGCGATCAGATCCTGTACCTCCCGTTCGACCCATGCTGGAGCTCTTTTGCGATTCTGGGACTCCATCATGGTCACCTCTGCTGATGAGCTCTGCATTCACCTGCAGCTTGCCACATTGGCCAAACAGGAAATGAGATTCAAAAGTTTGCGGGCCTTTTCCTGTCTACCTGGCCAGTGCATCTGATTTGAGAGTGCTGTCCAGAGTGGTCACAATGCAGCACTCTGGGATAGCTCCCAGAGGCCAACACAGCTGAATTTGCGTCCACACATCCCCATATTTAAGTACTCTACACCACTCCCCACTCCCATAACCAAAGGATAAGGGCATGGCCAGAAGAGAAAGGGACCATGTTGAAGGCAGGATGGGATATTCTCAGAGCAGTCTATAGCAGGGCTGTTGAAAGCCAGGATAAGTCGCTGTTCTGGGCATGTCACCTTCCTTTAATTCAGGAGGCAAGAAGGTGATTTAAGGCCATTTTCCATACCTAGCCCTCTCCTGGGCTGCCTCATGAGAGGGGCAGGCCGGAGTCTTGCCTGTGACGTTGTCAGGACAGTTTTGGTCACTGCACACATATGTGGGTAGTAATCTCATTTTAAAGATTTTTTTTTTTTTCATATGATCAGGCCATGGCCATCCAGTGCTGAAACAGTGATGTGAAAGCCAAGCAGTCTGTTCCATTTTGCACATCCTACACTTTGATCATTAGATCCCTTTACACAAAGGGGTCTAAACAGACTGAAAATACAGTCACATATTAGTGATGGCTTATGTCCGCCAAGAAACTAACAGAACCACTGTATAAAGAGTGCTGATCTTCAGCATGTTCACATTGCTCATTGATCAATACGTCACATCACTGCAAAAGTAGATTTCCAGTTTTCTATCAAGTGCACCAAATACTGCACATGCCATTTATAAATTGTGCAGCATATACCAAGCAAAATACTTCATGTAAAATTAAGACTTCTTTGGCAGTAAACCTGTGTTACCTTATAAAGAACTTTTGATCGGGAACAATTTGTTTTGGAAGTAATCCTTGAAGAATTAATATGCACACCCAGGCCCCTTGGCTGCCTACAAAGAGCTGTGATTGATTTCAGAGGGAGCTATGCATGTGCATCCAAGGACAGAGCTTGGTCCAAACAATGTACCAAAGAGAAAAGTTACTACAGACCTTACATTCTCCAACTACATAGTTATAAACTTCAAATGCCAACTTGAATTGCAATGCATGATACACTATTTAAAAAGTGAAAAAAAGATTGGTTAGCATTCCTGCAACCTTTATGAAATAAGGGGATCTTTGCAAAGAAGAAAAACATTGGGAGAGAACATAAGAATTAGCCATTGGAACAGCGTAACGAGAGATGGAATATTATTTATTTGTTTGTAGAGTCTCCATCACTCAAAGAGTTTAAATCAAGAATGGATGTCTTTCTACAAATTATGCTCTAACCAATCACAAGTTATCAAGCATGATGCTGGAATTACTGCATGAAATTCTACAACTTGCATTATGCAAGAGGTCAGACTAAATGACTACAATGGTCCCATCTGTCTCATGAAATTTATCAATCATACCATATCGGACCACTGGCCAGTCTTTAAGCATGTTTATCCAATACTAGATGTTTCAGATGAAAGTGTAATACTTCCATAATAGACAACTCTGCTATGTTATGGAACACTAGTCCCTAGCTTCAGGCAGCTGGTTTTTCATGAAATATGAGAGCAAAATACTAATTATAAAAATTATATTGAACTGTGAATGATGTTTTTATTCTCTATATAGAAAGTCTAAGTTCTTTTTTTCCTACTAAGCTCTTTGTCTCCATAATATCTTGAGGCAGTGAGTTCCATGGGCTAATTAGTTACCACACTTTTTAGCATCACTGGCTTTTTTCAACCTTTGTGAATGTCCCCTTGTTTCTGTAATATCATCATCATCATGTTCCTGTTACGCCTCTGGCTTTTAGGGGAGTGACGAAGCTCCTCCACTCCTCTCTGTTTCTGGCAAGTCTTTCAATGGTTCCCCAGTTGTGCCCCAGGTTTTTCAGCTTGGCTTCCACAGCTTTTCACCATGTTGTTTTTGGAAGGCCTCGTTTTCATTTGCCTTCAGGTGTCCATCTTATTGCTACTCTGGTGATGGAATCAGTTTCCATCCAAAGTACATGATCGATCCATCTCCAATGCCTCCTTGCAATGATGGTGCTCAGATCCTGTTGGCTGCACTGTGTCAATAGATATTGGTTTGAGATTGTTCTGGGCCAAAAGATACAGAGGATTTTGCTGAGGAAGGTTGTATGGAATGAAGACAGTTTGGACATGTCATACTTTCTCATTCCCCAGCATTCTGTACTATAAAGTAGTGTTGAAAGTAAGCAGCTCTGATAAATCTTGAGTTTGGTTTTGGTGTTGTATTTTGATGATTTCCAGACTGTATTTAAGCTCCTGAAGGTGTTCCTGGCTTTATTGATTTTGTTCCGGATGTCCTGGCTGATGGTGCTGCCCAAGTATGTGAATGTTTCTATGTGGGTGAGAACATAATCCTCTATCCGTAGTGGTGATGGTGAGGCAATATTAAAGGTCATGATATCTTATTGCAATTGATTTTCAGTCCAATTTTCTGGCTGAATGCGTTGAGTCGAGTTGTTTTTTCTTGTATATGGTTGGGTATGTGATTCGAGAGTGACACCATCTGCGAAGTCCAGGTCTTCTTATCAGGAACAAACAAGGACACCTATTAACAACTGAAAAAGAACAGAAATGCGCTGGAGAGAGCATTTCAAAGAATTGATGAACAGGGAGCAAACATCCAGGAGACAGAAGATCTTGATATAAACAGACACCCCAACTAAGGAAGAGATCATTCAAGCCATCAAATCCTTAAAAAATGGAAAAACTCCTGGCAAGGATAACTTGAATGCAGAATTGTTCAAGGTAAATCCTAAATTAGCAGCATCCATCCTGGCCCCTCTATTTACATCCATCTGGGAAAGGGAAAAAGTGCCAGATGAGTGGACCAATGGAGTTATAGTGCAGATACCAAAGAAAGGAACTCTCAGTGGTTGTAATAACTGGCATGGTATCACACTTTTATCTGTGCCAAGCAAAGTATTGTGTAAGATCATAGTCCATTGTATATCAGAGACAGTTGATAGCATTCTCAGAAAAGAGCAAGCTGGTTTTCGTAAAGGGCATGGATGCACAGACCAGATCTTCACTCTACAAAACATAATAGAACAGTGCTTAGAATGGCAATGGCAACTCTACATAAATTTCATAGACTTTGAGAAGGCTTTTGAGAGCATTCATAGGTCCAGCCTATGCACATTCTGTGGGCATATGGAATTCCTTTCCGTATAATCAACGTCATCAAAAGCTTCTATTTCAACTTTACATGAAGTGTTGATCAGAGTGGCTCACATTTGAAGTCAAAACAGGAGTACATCAGGGGGTGTCATGTCTGCAATCCTATTCAACATTGCCATCGATTCGGTAATGCAGTGTACAACAGAAGACATGCCAAGAGGCATTCTGTAATACGGAAAAGGTAAATATAAGTGACTGAACCTCTCTGTGCCTATCAATATTTCACATTCCTCTGCCATGTCACTGCCCTAAAAATAGTCCTAGTATTTTTCATCTCCGCTCTAGGTGCTACTCTAAAACAAATAAGGGCTTGGGAAGACTGTATTACAGTAGTGCCTACCTAGAGGTCCCAATCAAGATCAGGCCTCATTGGGCTAGGCACTGTGCAAACACATAGAAATTCATAGATTTTTTTAAGACCAGAAGGGACCATTGTGATCATTTAGGCTGACCTCCTGCATAACACAGACCACATGATTTCCCTGAATTAATTCCTCTTTGATCAAGATCTTAGAAAAATATCCAGTCTTGATTTTAAAATTTTGAGTCATGGAGAATCCACCATAGCCCTCAGTAAATTATTCCAACTGTTAATTACTGTCACTGTTAAAAGTTTGTGCCTCCAGTCTAAACCTGTCTATCCAGTGAAGGAAAACTCATGACACAAAAGAATTTATAGTCTGAATGAAGAATACAGACAACAGGTAGAAGGGGAAACAGGCACAAAGAGGTGAACTGATTTTCTCAAGGTCACATAGTAGTTCAGCAGTAGAACCAGGAATAGAACCCAGGTCTCCTGAATTCTCAGGTCAAACAGACAATTCGCTCAACCACACTGCCTCTGAAGAGGCGATTGTTTCTATTATGCTTCTCTCACCCATTTTTGTCTTTCTGCTACATGCTTTTTGAAATAGAGTAACTCACACTGAACTCAGCATTCTGAGTACAGCTCAGGGTACACTATTGATTCAAATATTATGGCAGCATAATAGTTTCAATAGTGCTCTCTATCCCTTTCTAACATATTGTTTGGTTTTATCTTTAGTGTGCAATGACTAGATGTTTTCATTGAACCAGCCACAATGATATTTAGATTAGTTTCCTGAGTGGCTACATTTAATTTTTAACTCAAATGATCCTTCCCAAAATGCATTATCTTCCATGTGTCTATATTCAATTTAGTTTGCTATCATGTCACCTAATTGACAAGCTTTGTTAGAGGTCCTATAAGTTCCTTAGTCAAAACTGGAAGTGACTGATGTAAATAAACTGTCATCCACACGTTTTGTGGCATAAACGTTTTGCTGCATTGCACCGTTTGCTCCCTCATTCAAAGGTTTATTAACATTAAACATTAGCCATAGTATAGATCCTTGTGTTATCCCAGCAATCTCCTTTCATCTGGAAAACTGACCAATCATTCTTACCCTCTTTCCGAACCCGTTAAATAACTATGATGGAGAGTTCTCTCATGCCATATCACTTAATTTTCTCAATAGCCACTTGATATGGACTATATCAAAGGCTTTTTGAAGCAGTATTGTCACAAGGCACATGAATTGTCGATCACCACCACTGATCTAATAACAGAGACACAGGATATCAAGGTCCTGCTATACTCTGGCTTAAACTTTTATTACTTTCTGTTATTCTTTTTCTTGTGCATTGAGGGGCAGAAGGATCCTTCACACTGAAAGTCTGGACTCTACCACTATAGCCAAAATGCTTGCCTCAAGTAATTGAGAAATATTCCCATAAACTCCTCTGATTTGCCCCTTGTAAGGTGATGAGTCATCCCTGAATCAGAGCCGGATTAAGTCACATACCCTGAGGAGTTATTCCTGTGCTAGATTCCAGCCAATCCACAAGTCAGTAACTGGTCAGGTGACTCTCAGGAAAGGTACATAGGCCTCGCAGGAGGAACAGCAGCTCAGTCTGCTCCACATCACTTTAGGACTTTGAACCCTCCCCTGCATGATGGTGGCAACAGATTTGCCAAGCCTTAGTCTGATCCAGCCTTGCCCTTGCTCTAGCCCTGTTCCTAATCCTGCTCCAGCCTTGCTTTCACTCTGGCCTTGCTCCAACCCTGCTCTGGACACTTGATTCCAGCTCTAACTTCCTAGGTCCAACCACTAGATCTGACCATCCCCATCAGTTTCTGACACCCTTTCCTTAGCAGATTGTCTCTCTTGGTCCAAGACAACCAGGGTTAAAGAGACATTCAGAGCTCCAAAACAACAAGGAGTCCGGTGGCACCTTAAAGACTAACAAATTTATTTGGGCATAAACTTTTGTAGGTAAAAAACCACTTCTTCAGATGCATGGAGTGAAAATTACAGATGCAGGCATTATATAATGACACATGAACAGAAAGGAGTTACCTCACAAGACTCAGATTCAGTCAAGATTCAGAGCTTCATTCAGCTCATGCTTGTCCTGCTCCACTTGTGCAGGCCATAACACAAGGACTGATCTATCCAACCCTCTAGGTCCATCACTTGTTAGCCTCCCCTTGGAAAACAGAGTGGCTGCTGTCTCAGGGACATGGTACTTCCTCACTGCCCCCACCCAGGCTGCTGAAGAGCTGATCATCATCCCACAATCTAAGCTTTGACAAGATAAAACGGTCACAACAGAACTTCTTTGGGACATTGATTTTTTTCTAGATAATTTAACTTGTAACAGACAGCTTCTTTTGCAGCACAAGGGAGTTCTTACTGCTATATCAGTATGTCTATTATGGTTCTCATCATAGCATCAGGACTGGCTCTCCTAAGAAAAACCAACAACAAATGAACCCTGACTGAAGGAAAACTCTAAGGAGACTATGAATATCTCCTGTCCAGAATAGACATAATTTATATTGTAGCCCTATGATGCTTGAACTTTTTGCATAGGACAGCTTATGGGACAGATCCTCAACTGATGCAAATTGACATATAGCCACTGACTTCAGAGCTAGGCCAACGTACATCAGCTGAAGATCTGGCCCAGTACATTCTCTCTTATGTTAGAAAGATACATCAAAAGATCTAAGGATACAAAGGCTGACATATACACCAATATGTAGCACCTGTAGGACCCAGCCAGTCTATTAGAATCAAATATAGTATAGGCTTGGATTAAATCCCACATGAAAGATGCAGACACAAGTGTTTAGAAGACGTGTCCATCTGTGTAGGCTAGACAGCTGCAATTGCTATTTTTAATGCCAGTGGTAATAGATCATTATTTATTGGGGGAGGATTAATGGCACATTATTTTTCTCTTGACATTCTCCTTAACCTTTAAGAGAATTCTAGGTCATGGTCTGCTGTCTCTTCCTGACTAACACCAGAAGTCTGATACAGAAGTTTTACAGCACGGGGAAACGTTCTGGGTCTTTATTTGCAGTCACTGAAATGAAGAACTTCAAGGAGAAACATGTTCCCTGTTTATCTGAAAAATTAAATCATTCTGCTGCCTTATCAGTAATATCATGAAATATTCTTTTTTAAATTGGAAGCTTGTGCTTATAGGAACTAAAAACACATTTTCTTCCAAGCTGCCTACCGTAATACAGTTGCTTTGTTGCACTGCAGCCCAAGATAGCATAGCATGCCCACCTATCACTGCTAGTGAGCTTAGCCAGAGTTCAGACAAACACGATGAGGTAATTTGATGTCATAACCCAGGAAGCAACATCCAACAATAAAATGAGGAAGAGTTCAGAAGAATGAGAGTAAATGAAAGAGGAAAGGAGAGCAAGAAACAAGTTAGAAAGTAAGAATAAGGGATGTGATTCAAGTGCAACTTGGTCATAATGCTTCCTTAATTAGTCTTCAGGGCTCCCCAGTGAGGTAAGTAATATTTGTATAGCACACTGAAGATGTAAAATGCTAATTTATTACTACTACTTAGGGGGAAAGATCTCAAAGGCAAAAGCAGCTACCCATTCAAGTGCAAGGGGAAGGAGCTAGAAGAGGGAGTAAATGACTAACCTAATGGATGACAAGGTGGGTGAGGTAATATCTCTTATCGGACCAACTTCTGCTGGTGAGACAGACAAGCTTTTGCACTTACACAGAAAAACTCTGCATAAGCATGAAAGCTTGTCTCTCTCTCCAAACAGAAGTTTGTCCAATAAGGGATATTACCTCACCTACCTTGTCTCTCTAATAGTCTGGGATTGACACAGCTACATCAACACTGCATATAACCTCATAGGTGGCATTCCCATTGAAATATACACCAGCCCTTACCCCCACTGAATTCCAATTCAATGTTTCTCCAATCTAGAGGTTTTAAAGAAAAGGTTATTTTACCTAAAGCCAGCTGCTCTAAGGTGGGCTGTGCATGGCAAACCACTTTTGAAGATCTTGGCTAGCTTGCTTAGGTATGAGACTCTCTTGGTCCTAACAACTTTCAGTAATTTCTTTAGATCCTTAAGCAGCAAATGCCAAAAGCTATTGCCATTAGAGCATGATTTGAATATTCACACACACAATAATGCACACATTCAACCTAGTCACCTCCCCGACGTATTTGATCCAATACAATAATACACTGGTCCCCTGTGATATACACAAAGAAAGGACCAATGTACTACTCAACATTTACCATTACTTTGGGAAATATATTCATGACAAAAAGAAAAGGAGTACTTGTGGCACCTTAGAGACTAACAAATTTATTTGAGCATAAGCTTTCGTGAGCTACACCTCACTTCATCGGATGCATACTTATAGTGTGTATGATAAACACCCATTTTTTCATGTTCTGTGTGTATATAAATCTCCTCACTGTATTTTCCACTGAATGCATCCGATGAAGTGAGCTGTAGCTCACGAAAGCTTATGCTCAAACAAATTGGTTAGTCTCTAAGGTGCACAAGTCCTCCTTTTCTTTTTGCGAATACAGGCTAACACGGCTGCTCTGAAAAACATTCATGACAGTGACAAGAAGTTGCCACTAGAGGACACTGAATCAACAGGAGACCCTGATAAATGACAGGAATATGGACACTAACAAACTGGCTTATGTGCATTCATATCACTGCCTTCTGCTTGGTGGAATAAGTGACTATAAAAGGCATCTGCCAGACCCGCATACTGCCTTGCACAAGGGGTGGCCCTGCAGGTGAGCCCTGCCTTAATTCCCCCAATTGGGGCATCAATAAGTTAGCTTCAAAGGATCTGGGCAAATGGAAAGCTAAAAAACAAACTCACAGAGTAACCATGTTCCTTTTTAATAAGATCTCAGAGAAGGAGCAGCTATAACAATTCATAAGGCCCTTACTTCCAGTTCCTGGTTCAAAGCTCCCAAACTCAGAGTCCACAAAATTAAGTCTCTGTGTCCCTAAGAGAGACCATCCTCCATTGCAGATTGCATGGCTTCTAGTCCCCTCTCTCTTGCAGCTCTTTACAAGGAATACCTGTCCCCTTCTCAGCTGCATCTTATTAGTGGGTCTCTGGCCCTTAAAAAGGCAAACCACCCTGTTACTGCAACCCATTCTTGTTTAATGAAGACTGTAAAATGTGGATGCTTTGATTTGTCAGGTGTTCAGCAAATCTCTTGGTTTGGTAACAGTGAAATGAGTTACCCTGGGTTTGGATTTCAGTAGTTTTTATGACTGTCAGCTCCATGGGACAAGGTCCATGCTTTCATCTGTGGTTGGGATGGCCCTAGCCAACATGGTGGGAACTACCGGAAATAGAGCCATCTGAGCAACACAAATCCCTCACAGTCACCTAGCAGGGAAGAAGGGGTTTGCCCTAAACTCAGCTCAGGTTTGGTAGTGAAACCACAAGCTGTGCTGAACTACCCAGAGAAGAAGAGCTGAGTTTTGAGTTCCTAATTCTATTATGAAGGTTTGACCCATTATTTCTCTCAAATAAACAGCTCTATCCACTTCACTTTAGAGCACAGTCAGTTTCTATTTTGTTATTAAACAGAGTGTGACAGTCTCTGCTGCTGATATTGCTACTTGTAAACTGCACCATACATGGACTATAGATAGCCAGTAAAATCAGTAGTGGAGAAGAGAAGGCTGTGAGGAAGTGCAGCAGGAACAGTGAAATTGAAAACATGGGGTGCAGAAGTGGGGATTAATTGCATTTGATTTAAAATATTCAAAAATTGCTGACAAATTTTAACTGTTGCTTGCTTGGTAAATATATTTTGCACATTCCTGATCTACTTACCAGTGCTCCCTGTCCCTTGCTACAGGGCAGGAAGGCCAGAAGTTCCGTGTTGTGACCAGGGCTGGGCATAAAATAACAATTCTGTTACGCAAAAAATATGTTGTGTTTTGAAATTTGCTTTCATTCCAGTTCAGAATGAAACCCACCCTTTGGAAAAATGTAACCAAAAATTGGGATTAAAAAGACCCACCCCAGCATGGCCAATAACCTGGTAGTTAGGACACTCACATGGGATGTAGGAGACCCAAGTTCCAGTCCCTTCTCTGCCTGATGTGGAAAGGGGATTTGAATTTGTATGTCCCACATAGCAGGACATTTCTCTAGCCAGTGGGCTGAGGGAATAGTCCAATGTGGGGCTCCCTCAATCTCTCCTGGTTGTTTATTCACAGTAGAACAGCTTCACTGGATAGTTATTGCAACAGCGACATGGGTCTCCCACATCCCAGGTGTGAGTCCTAACCACCTGGCTATTGGCTATTCTAGCATGAGTCACTCCCTCAACCCCCATCAAATACAGGGCTGGAGAAAGCTTTGTCAAAAATTTTCAACCAGCTCCAGTCACACTGTATCCTCCTGCCCACTCCCATAAAAACTGCTCTGTACAGACCAGATGGGTGTCCCTGCAAGTCTGTGCTCTAGGATGCAATTCTGCTGTGTCAGCTGCTCACTGTGCCCATGGAGGAGGAGGAGAGGAGAGGACTTGGGACTTAATGCCCTACTGAATTCAAACACAATTGGTAGGAATTTTATTTCCAAAACTTAAGACATAAGAAGATTTTAGGGAGCAAATTTCTTAAGATTCACCTGGCTAAAGACCACCACAACTGCACAGAGCCTAGGGGAGCATTCTAAGTGAGGAAGGGGAATGGTATGTAGAACAGTGGGGAAGCAAGGAGGAGCCACATGCCTTTTCCCTGTGCAGCCAAAATCAAGAGACTGGGGGCCAAGTTCAGAGGTGAGTCTAGATAAACCCTAAGCTGATGTAACACATACCTACTTCTACCTCTCCAGCAGCCCCCATCCCTCAACGTAAATGTTACATCAAATTAGACTCCCCTAGAGTCCTCTACTGTTGAGTTAACTCCTGGCTGGGCTACATGCAACTTACATATCCTCCCCCGCCCCCCCAACTACACCTCACCTCTCCTCTCCTCTAGTATTTGGCCCACTGAATCTCAGGATGTTTAAGTTGGAGTAACTCACATACCTCAAAGGCTCACTCAGCCATCTCCAACAACAACATTCCATGCTTGCTGAACTTCTGGGATCCCTTAAAGATCTAAATTTAGGAGCAAAATCTAGAAAAAATTATCCCTTTGACATACACCTTTAGGAAGTTACTGGCTCCTGCAAGTCTCACTACAGCAAGGCTAACTATTAGGCCCTTGTTATCCTAGGCCATTACAGTAACAGCACTTGTCCAGTAAGCATTACCATTAAACTGCACAAGTGTTCTGGAATTCCCATTAACATACAACAAACATTTTTAGCTCCATAACACCTTTTAGTCTCTAATTTTAGGCTGTTCTCCACAAATATAAAGGCTAGGTTTTTGGCAGCAAGAAATAAAAATTAAGTGGTACAGTTTCAAAGGTAACAATTCTTTCAAAATTATTTTCTTCCTTTTCTCCTGGGAGCCATCATGTACAAATCTGTAATTTGTTTCTTGTTTAAATTATTGACCTTTTAAAATCAAATACAATAAAATGAGACACCCACTTTGGTTGCCTTTGACTAAATTTCAGTTTTTGCAAGCACACAATGGCAAAACAAAAATGAATAGTTTCACACATTTGCTGTGGTAAGACAACTCTCTTTTTAAGTCATAATAGACTATTTCCCAGAAGAAAAACAGCTTCAATGCAGTTTCCTGATTTTGCTTTTGTTATTTAAGAAAATGTAGACCAAGAATATGTCTACAGTACAAGCATTACAACCACAGTGGTTCAGCTACACTGACATAGAGTTGTGATGAAAACGCTTGCTACAGCAGTGGAAGAGGTTTTTCTGTCACTGTAGTAAATCCACTCTGATAAGAGACAATAGCTGGGTCAATGGAAGAAATTTTCCATTAACACAACGGTCTCTATACCAGGGCTTAGGGCAGCTTAACTACGTCTCTCAGAGGTGTGAATTTTTCACAGCTTTGAGCTATGGTGCTAGGTAGACCTAAGTGTGAGGTGTAGACCAGGCTTTATACACAGTCCTCCAAGGCTCCCAGTTGAGTAGTTTCAGAATACATGGAACTAAATTACCATCTCAGCTATACACAGGCTAAGGGTATGTGTCAAGGTTCCTTCCCCTCTCTGAACTCTAGGGTGCAGATGTGGGGACCTGCATGAAAGACCCCCTAAGCTTATTCTTACCAGCTTAAGTTAAAAACTTCCTCAAGGTACAAACTTTGCCTTGTCCTTGAACCCTATGCTGCCACCACCAAGCGTGTTAAAGAACAGGGAAAGAGCCCACTTGGAGACGTCTTCCCGCTCCCCCCCCGCCAAATATCCCCCCAAGCCCTACACCCCCTTTCCTGGGGAAGGCTTGATAAAAACCCTCACCAATTGGCATAGGTGAACATAGACCCAAACCCTTGGAACTTAAGAACAAGGAAAAAGCAATGAGGATCTTAAAAAGAAAGAAAAAGTAAGAGAATCACCTCTGTAAAATCAGGATGGTAAATACCTTACAGGGTAATCAGATTCAAAACACAGAGAATCCCTCTAGGCAAAACCTTAAGTTACAAAAAGACACAAAAACAGGAATATACATTCCATTCAGCACAACCTATTTTACCAGCCATTTAACAAAAGGAAATCTAACGCATTTCTAGCTAGATTACTTACTAACTTAACAGAAGTTCTGAAGAGCATTCCTGACCTGGCCCTGGCAAAAGCATCACACAGACAGATAGAGTCTTTGTTCCCCCACCCCCTCCAGCTTTGAAAGTAACTTGTCTCCTCATTGGTCATTTTGGTCAGGTGCCAGCGAGGTTATCCTAGCTTCTTAACCTTTTACAGGTGAAAGGGTTTTGCCTCTTGCCAGGAGGGATTTTATAGTTCTGTATACAGAAAGGTGGTTACCCTTCCCTTTATATTTATGACAGTATGTTTACACTACAGTGGCACAGCTACGGCACTGCAGCTGTAGCCACTGTGGTGTAGATGCTTCCCACATTGATGGAAAAACCCTTTCTGTCTATATAGTTGATCTACCTCTCCAAGAGGCAGTAGCTAGGTCGATGGAATTCTTCCTTTGAGCTAGCCACGTCTACTCTGGCGTGTTGGGGATTTTAGCCATTTTGTTTTCTTGTTGTCTTTTACCCTCCATTTTGGTTAGCTGTCTTGTTGCTTGGTTTGACGCTCTTTTTGAGATGCTTATTCTGATTGGCTAAGTTTAAAGGAATGTTGGCCCAGAAGGTTCCAGGGTAGTTGGCAGGACAGTTGGTTAGAGAAAAGGGAAAACAGCAGGATGGAGCACTGAGACAGCCTGCGTTCATTTGCGTGATCATTGAGAGAAGACACCTTCCACCCACCTGTTCCATCGAAGAAGGCTTACCTGTTCCAGTCAATGAGTGGTTCCTGATCCCTTGATGGCATAGTCCTCGAGTTCCTGATCCTGGTTCCCGAGAGAGAAAGAGGGTTCCTGAGTGAGCTGACTCCATCCAGTTTCCAGCCATTTTCAACAGATTGAGTAACGTTGAAACTCTTTTATATTATTTGAGCCCATTTGGTTTCTAGTTGGGGCTAGGCTTGAAGCCTGCTTTTACGTCTTTAAACCATAGAGTTATTCTATTTTTTATTATCCTGCCTTGTTAATAAATCTCATTTGTTCACCCCTTTAAGAGTGATTAGTGTAATTTCTGCTGTGACCATAGGTGACAGATCCTAATTTGGGGGATCAGGCCTGTCTGGGAGGTGGGGGTCCTTATTAAATATCCTTTCTTCAGTTCTTGTGGTAACAGTTTGTGGCGACCACAGCACGATCCCTGATGGTCACAGTTCCCTCCTGTTTTTGTTTACTATAATCTGCTCGGCTTAAGGTTTATTGAAGGTCCATAGACCTTGAGGGTGGGAAGTACTGACAGCTGGTCAGCGGCTTTCTTATTTTGGACCCAAGCTAGAGTTGTGGCAGACACTAGGATGTGCTGCCTGAGCTGCGAGACAGTTCTGTGTAGCATGCCAGCACTACTGCTGAGCACTGCTAACACTCCGGCCGCAAGGCCTGGTGAGCGTGGAGAAGCCCCAGCTTCATAGGCTTGATGGGCGCAGGCAGACTCTGGCCTCTGAGGCCCAGTGAGTACTGCTAGGTTCCGGCCTTAAGGAAAGCCCAGTGGGCATTGTTGGTAAAGAGGGCTGTGCAGCTCTGCACAGCAGGCCAGCACCAATGCTGAGCGCTGCTGATTAGCATTCTGGCTGCAAAGCCCAGGGAGCGCAAGCAGGCTACTGCTTGAAAGAGAGCTTTCAGAAGCTCTGCGACAGGCCAGCACAGTCTGATGAGTGCTGTCAGCCCCAACTTTCATGAGTCCGGTGAGCACTGCAGCAAGTGCTGTGGAAGCTAGTGTGTGTCTGTGTGGGCCAGACACATACTGCTTAAGAAGGAAAATGGCTGCTAGAACTTTTGGTATTCATGGATGGACTGAGGAGGTTAATAAAAACTCTCTGGAACATAGTGTGAATTTATTTGACAAGTGTAAAAACCCATGGGCCAAAGATCTGTTTTCGGGGGAGTATGCTTTTGAAAAGCTATGCAGTAAATGGGAAAGTTTTGTAACAGCTTGTCAAGGTTCCTCCCCCACTCTGAACTCTAGGGTACAGATGTGGGGACCTGCATGAAAAACCTCCTAAGCTTATCTTTACCAGCTTAGGTCAAAACTTCCCCAAGGTACAAAATATTCCCCCCGTTGTCCTTGGACTAGCCGCTACCACCACCAAACTAATACTGGTTACTGGGGAAGAGCTGTTTGGACGCGTCCTTCCCCCCAAAATACTTCCCAAAACCCTGCACCCCACTTCCTGGACAAGGTTTGGTAAAAAGCCTCACCAATTTGCCTAGGTGACTACAGACCCAGACCCTTGGATCTTAAGAACAATGAACAATCCTCCCAACACTTGCACCCCCCTTTCCTGGGAAATGTTGGATAAAAAGCCTCACCAATTTGCATAGGTGACCACAGACCCAAACCCTTGGATCTGAGAACAATGAAAAAGCATTCAGTTTTTACAAGAAGACTTTTAATAGAAAATAGAAGTAAATAGAAATAAAGAAATCCCCCCTGTAAAATCAGGATGGTAGATATCTTACAGGGTAATTAGATTAAAAAAACATAGAGAACCCCTCTAGGCAAAACCTTAAGTTACAAAAAAGATACACAGACAGAAATAGTTATTCTATTCAGCACAATTCTTTTCTCAGCCATTTAAAGAAATCATAATCTAACGCATACCTAGCTAGATTACTTACTAAAAGTTCTAAGACTCCATTCCTGGTCTATCCCTGGCCAAGACCCAGCATACAGACAGACACAGACCCTTTGTTTCTCTCCCTCCTCCCAGCTTTTGAAAGTATCTTGTCTCCTCATTGGACATTTTGGTCAGGTGCCAGCGAGGTTACCTTTAGCTTCTTAACCCTTTACAGGTGAGAGGAGCTTTCCCCTGGCCAGGAGGGATTTCAAAGGGGTTTACCCTTCCCTTTATATTTATGACACGCCCCCCAAATCTCAGCTAGGGTGAAACACTGGCTGGGATTTCTTCCTGGAGCTCTAGGAAAAACAGAGTTAATAAGACACATGCATCTCTAAATATACTACCAAGTACATAAAGACTAACAATATTTTCCACATCTCAAGGACGATTTTAACCAGTTGATTCTGGGAAACTTTCATGGGAGAGTGCATCAGCCACTTTGTTAGAAGCTCCTGAGATGTGTTGGATGTCGAAATCAAAATCTTGGAGAGCTAAACTCCACCAAAGAAGTTTTTTGTTAGTTTCTTTGACTGTGTGAAGCCACTTCAGTGCAGCATGGTCGGTTTGCAGGTGGAAAAGCCGTCCCCAAACATATGGGCGTAGCTTTTCCAGAGCGTAGACAATGGCATAACATTCTTTTTCAGTGACTGACCAGTTGCTTTCCCTCTCAGACAGTTTTTTGCTGAGAAACACTACAGGGTGGAATTCTTGATCAGGTCCTTTCTGCATTAAAACTGCTCCCACACCACGCTCGGATGCATCTGTGGTTACTAGGAACGGTTTGTCAAAGTCTGGGGCCCTTAGTACAGGGTCAGACATGAGTGTCGCTTTAAGCTTGTTAAAGGCCTTCTGACACTTTCCGGTCCACTGAACAGCATTTGGCTGTTTCTTTTTGGTTAGGTCTGTCAGTGGGGCGGCGATTTGGCTGTAGTGCGGTACAAATCGTCTGTAATAACCAGCCAAGCCTAAGAAGGATTGAACCTGTTTCTTTGACTTTGGGACAGGCCACTTTTGGATAGCATCCACTTTGGCCTGTAGGGGGCTGATAGTTCCTTGACCCACCTGGTGTCCAAGGTAAGTCACTCTGTTTAGGCCTATTTGACACTTCTTAGCCTTAACAGTTAGTCCTGCCTCCCTTATGCGCTCAAGGACTTTTTGTAGATGTTCCAGGTGGTCTGCCCAGGAATCCGAAAATATGGCCACGTCGTCAAGGTAGGCGACTGCATATTCTCCTAATCCCGCTAGGAGACCATCTACAAGTCTTTGGAAAGTGGCGGGTGCATTTCGCAGCCCGAAAGGGAGTACATTAAATTCATACAGCCCGAGATGTGTGATGAAGGCTGACCTTTCCTTGGCAGATTCATCTAGCGGTACCTGCCAGTACCCCTTGGTTAAGTCCAAGGTAGAGATGAACTGGGCCCGTCCCAGTTTCTCTAATAGTTCATCTGTGCGTGGCATTGGATAGTTGTCTGGGCGAGTTACAGCATTTAGCTTACGGTAGTCCACGCAAAAACGTATTTCCCCATCTGGTTTGGGAACTAGAACCACTGGAGATGCCCATGCACTTTCAGAGGGGCGGATTACACCCATCTGTAACATATCCTGGATCTCCCGTTCTATAGCAGTTTTAGCTTGAGGAGACACCCGGTAAGGTTGGACCCTAATTGGGTGAGCATTACCTGTGTCAATGGAGTGGTATGCCCGTTCAGTCAGTCCTGGGGTGGCTGAGAATGTTGGCGCGTAGCTAGTGCACAGCTCCTGGATCTGCTGTCGCTGCATACGCCCAAGGGTCATGGAGAGGTTCACCTCTTCCACACCACCAGCACATTTCCCTTCGTAGTAGACACCTTCAGGCCACTCAGCATCATCTTCTCCCTGGGCTGTAAACTGACAAGCCTTTAATTCTCTGGAATAAAAGGGCTTTAGAGAATTAATATGGTACACCTTAGGCTTTCGGTTGGAGGTGGGGAATGCTATGAGATAATTAACAGCTCCCAGGCGCTCCTGGACCATGAATGGCCCTTCCCACGATGCTTCCATTTTATGGGCCTGGAGCGCTTTTAAGACCATGACCTGGTCTCCTACTTTGAAGGAACGCTCTCTGGCATGTTTATCATACCAGGCTTTTTGCTCTTTTTGAGCATCCTGTAAGTTTTCTCTAGCAAGGGCTAAAGAGGTTCGGAGGGTGTTTTGTAGGTTGGTTACAAAGTCTAGAATGTTAGTTCCTGGAGAAGGTGTAAATCCCTCCCATTGCTGCTTCACCAACTGCAATGGCCCCTTAACCTCACGGCCATATACAAGTTCAAATGGGGAAAACCCTAAACTGGGATGTGGTACAGCTCTGTAGGCAAAGAGCAACTGCTGCAACACTAGGTCCCAATCATTGGAGTGCTCATTTACGAATTTACGTATCATGGCCCCCAAAGTTCCATTAAACTTCTCCACCATGCCATTTGTTTGATGGTGGTAAGGAGTGGCAACCAAGTGATTTACCCCATGAGCTTCCCAAAGGTTTTTCATAGTTCCTGCCAGGAAATTAGTCCCTGCATCTGTGAGGATGTCGGAGGGCCAACCTACCCTGGCAAAAATGTCTGCTAGTGCCTGGCACACACTTTTAGCCCTGGTGTTGCTTAGAGCTACTGCTTCCGGCCATCGGGTGGCAAAATCCATGAAAGTCAGTATGTACTGCTTTCCTCTGGGTGTCTTTTTCGGAAAAGGACCCAGAATATCCACAGCTACTCGCTGAAATGGAACTTCAATGATGGGGAGTGGCTGGAGAGGGGCTTTGACCTGGTCTTGGGGTTTTCCCACTCTTTGGCACACCTCACAAGACTGGACATAGGTAGAAACATCCTTGCCCATTCCCTCCCAGTGGAATGACCCCCCCAAACGGTCTTTGGTCCTGTTCACCCCAGCATGGCCACTAGGGTGATCGTGGGCTAAGCTCAAGAGCTTGGCCCGGTATTTAGTTGGAACTACCAACTGTCTCTGAGGATGCCAGTCTTCCTGGTGTCCACCAGAAAGAGTTTCCTTGTATAAAAGTCCTCTTTCTACAACAAACCTGGATCGATTAGAAGAGCTGAGAGGCGGTGGGTTGCTCCGTGCCGCTGTCCAAGCTCTCTGGAGGCTTTCATCTGCTTCCTGTTCAGTCTGGAACTGTTCCCTTGATGCTGGAGACATCAGTCCCTCATTGGATTGTGGACCTAGGCTTGGTCCCTCTGGAAGCGATATAGGGGATGGAGCTGTTTCTGTTGACTGTGAACCGCTCTCCGCTGGTGCACTATGTTGGGATTCAGGCTCCGGCTGAGCCTCTTGTGTAGGGTTATCGGCTGCTGCCAGTTCAGGTTCAGTGGGGCCCTCTGGTGTTGAGGTTGCAAGTACTGGATTCAGTGCTGACACAGGGTCTGGTGTTGGTTGTTCGGCTGGTTCCGGTTCTGGGACTGGTTCCGTCTGGGTCTCTGGGACTGGATCCACTACTGCTGTTGCAGACATTGGCCTGAGGTCCAGGTCCATCACCTCTGACCGGGTCCTGATAGCAGTTTCCGGAACAGAGCTAGGCCTCACGGCTTGTTTAGCCTGGCTGCGGGTGACCGTTCCCACGCTCTTGGCCTGCTTCACATGATTGGCCAAGTCTTCCCCCAACAGCATGGGGATGGGATAATCATCATAGACTGCAAAAGTCCATGTTCCTGACCAGCCCTTGTACTGGACAGGCAACTTGGCTGTAGGCAAATTGAAAGAGTTGGACTTGAAGGGTTGAATCGTCACTTGGATCTCTGGGTTGATTAAATTGGGGTCCACTAAGGAAGCATGGATAGCTGACACTTGTGCTCCGGTGTCCCTCCACGCGGTGACCTTCTTCCCGCCCACACTCACAGTTTCCCTCCGCTCCAAGGGTATCTGGGAAGTATCTGGGCCTGTGGACCTCTGGTGTGATTCCGGTGCAATGAACTGTAATCTGTTGGGGTTCTTGGGGCAGTTGGCCTTTACATGCCCCAGCTCGTTACATTTAAAACATCGTCCAGCTGACGGGTCACTGGGGCGAGGAGGGTTGCTGGAGAACGGGGTGGCAGGACGATAAGGGGTCTGGAGGGTTCTTTGGGAGGTAGGTGGGGCCTTGGGCGGCCCCCGGTAATAGGGTGTGGTCTGGGGTGGTCCCTTCTGGTCTCCGCTCCAACTGCGACCAGTTTTCTTCTTCTCTGCCACCTCCACCCATCTGGCTCCAATCTCTCCTGCCTCGATTACAGTTTTGGGTTTCCCGTCTAGGATGTATCTTTCTATTTCCTCAGGAACACCCTCTAAGAATTGTTCCATTTGCATTAGGAAGGGCAAATTTACTGGAGATTCAACACTTGCTCCTGATATCCAGGCATCCCAATGTTTCACAATGTGGTAGGCATGTCGGGTAAATGACATGTCTGGTTTCCACCTTAGGGCTCTGAACCTCCGACGAGACTGCTCGGGGGTTATCCCCATTCTGACTCTCGCCTTGGATTTAAACAGTTCATACTTGTTCATGTGTTCTTTAGGCATTTCAGCTGCCACCTCAGCTAAGGGTCCACTGAGCTGCGGCCTCAGCTCTACCATGTATTGGTCAGTAGGGATGTTGTACCCAAGGCAGGCCCTTTCGAAGTTTTCTAAGAAGGCTTCAGTATCATCACCTGCCTTGTAGGTGGGAACCTTTCTGGGATGGGAAGTGGTACCTGGAGAAGGATTGCTAGGGTTTGTTGGTATATTCTGCTGGGCCTTTATCCTCTCCACCTCCTCCACATGCTTCCTCTCTTTTTCCTTCTCCTCCTCCACATGCTTCCTCTCTTTTTCCTTCTCCTCCTCCACATGCTTCCTTGCCTCCATTTCCCTCTTGTGGGCAGCCTCCTGTGCCTCCTTCTCCAGCCGCATGAGTTCTATCTGTCTTTCATGTTCCCTTTGTTTTTCCTCAGCCTGAAATTTGGCTAATTCCAGCTGTAGTCGAGCTGAGGATTTGGTCATTCTAACCTCTCTGTTTTTAACTAACTTTACACCCGAGGTTTAGAAATAAACAAAACTTGGCTGTAAAATTTTGCTGTGCTGGAATAGAATACCTATTCTCTGATAGTGATTGTCAGCCTACAGAAAAAGACAATTCCCTTGTCTCTGCTCTGGGCCCAACTTAAAGCAAAAAACCTCCAACTACTTGGAAACCTGCTTACCCAGCCCAAAGAAAAAGCAAATGGGTAGAACACACACCCCCTATTTACTTTTAGGAAGAAAAGAAAAAAAAAAACCTCTGGGTTGGAAGACTGTGAATTTCCCTGCAGGAGTTAAGTACCCTGCCTCCAGGCAAAGAAAACCTGCAATTCACAAGATAATCCCCTTTTGTCTCTGCTTGGCCACAAAGCAGAGAAAAACAATCTGCTTTCAGTTTCAACTGCTTTCTGGACTTCCTTTCCAAAGGAAAAAATAATTTCTTTTTAAAATCTGTATTTCTAGTTCAAAAAATCTCAACTGGATCTCAAAATGATTTCAGGTTAATCCCACCACTATGCCACCATGTCAAGGTTCCTCCCCCACTCTGAACTCTAGGGTACAGATGTGGGGACCTGCATGAAAAACCTCCTAAGCTTATCTTTACCAGCTTAGGTCAAAACTTCCCCAAGGTACAAAATATTCCCCCCGTTGTCCTTGGACTAGCCGCTACCACCACCAAACTAATACTGGTTACTGGGGAAGAGCTGTTTGGACGCGTCCTTCCCCCCAAAATACTTCCCAAAACCCTGCACCCCACTTCCTGGACAAGGTTTGGTAAAAAGCCTCACCAATTTGCCTAGGTGACTACAGACCCAGACCCTTGGATCTTAAGAACAATGAACAATCCTCCCAACACTTGCACCCCCCCTTTCCTGGGAAATGTTGGATAAAAAGCCTCACCAATTTGCATAGGTGACCACAGACCCAAACCCTTGGATCTGAGAACAATGAAAAAGCATTCAGTTTTTACAAGAAGACTTTTAATAGAAAATAGAAGTAAATAGAAATAAAGAAATCCCCCCTGTAAAATCAGGATGGTAGATATCTTACAGGGTAATTAGATTAAAAAAACATAGAGAACCCCTCTAGGCAAAACCTTAAGTTACAAAAAAGATACACAGACAGAAATAGTTATTCTATTCAGCACAATTCTTTTCTCAGCCATTTAAAGAAATCATAATCTAACGCATACCTAGCTAGATTACTTACTAAAAGTTCTAAGACTCCATTCCTGGTCTATCCCTGGCCAAGACCCAGCATACAGACAGACACAGACCCTTTGTTTCTCTCCCTCCTCCCAGCTTTTGAAAGTATCTTGTCTCCTCATTGGACATTTTGGTCAGGTGCCAGCGAGGTTACCTTTAGCTTCTTAACCCTTTACAGGTGAGAGGAGCTTTCCCCTGGCCAGGAGGGATTTCAAAGGGGTTTACCCTTCCCTTTATATTTATGACACGCCCCCCAAATCTCAGCTAGGGTGAAACACTGGCTGGGATTTCTTCCTGGAGCTCTAGGAAAAACAGAGTTAATAAGACACATGCATCTCTAAATATACTACCAAGTACATAAAGACTAACAATATTTTCCACATCTCAAGGACGATTTTAACCAGTTGATTCTGGGAAACTTTCATGGGAGAGTGCATCAGCCACTTTGTTAGAAGCTCCTGAGATGTGTTGGATGTCGAAATCAAAATCTTGGAGAGCTAAACTCCACCAAAGAAGTTTTTTGTTAGTTTCTTTGACTGTGTGAAGCCACTTCAGTGCAGCATGGTCGGTTTGCAGGTGGAAAAGCCGTCCCCAAACATATGGGCGTAGCTTTTCCAGAGCGTAGACAATGGCATAACATTCTTTTTCAGTGACTGACCAGTTGCTTTCCCTCTCAGACAGTTTTTTGCTGAGAAACACTACAGGGTGGAATTCTTGATCAGGTCCTTTCTGCATTAAAACTGCTCCCACACCACGCTCGGATGCATCTGTGGTTACTAGGAACGGTTTGTCAAAGTCTGGGGCCCTTAGTACAGGGTCAGACATGAGTGTCGCTTTAAGCTTGTTAAAGGCCTTCTGACACTTTCCGGTCCACTGAACAGCATTTGGCTGTTTCTTTTTGGTTAGGTCTGTCAGTGGGGCGGCGATTTGGCTGTAGTGCGGTACAAATCGTCTGTAATAACCAGCCAAGCCTAAGAAGGATTGAACCTGTTTCTTTGACTTTGGGACAGGCCACTTTTGGATAGCATCCACTTTGGCCTGTAGGGGGCTGATAGTTCCTTGACCCACCTGGTGTCCAAGGTAAGTCACTCTGTTTAGGCCTATTTGACACTTCTTAGCCTTAACAGTTAGTCCTGCCTCCCTTATGCGCTCAAGGACTTTTTGTAGATGTTCCAGGTGGTCTGCCCAGGAATCCGAAAATATGGCCACGTCGTCAAGGTAGGCGACTGCATATTCTCCTAATCCCGCTAGGAGACCATCTACAAGTCTTTGGAAAGTGGCGGGTGCATTTCGCAGCCCGAAAGGGAGTACATTAAATTCATACAGCCCGAGATGTGTGATGAAGGCTGACCTTTCCTTGGCAGATTCATCTAGCGGTACCTGCCAGTACCCCTTGGTTAAGTCCAAGGTAGAGATGAACTGGGCCCGTCCCAGTTTCTCTAATAGTTCATCTGTGCGTGGCATTGGATAGTTGTCTGGGCGAGTTACAGCATTTAGCTTACGGTAGTCCACGCAAAAACGTATTTCCCCATCTGGTTTGGGAACTAGAACCACTGGAGATGCCCATGCACTTTCAGAGGGGCGGATTACACCCATCTGTAACATATCCTGGATCTCCCGTTCTATAGCAGTTTTAGCTTGAGGAGACACCCGGTAAGGTTGGACCCTAATTGGGTGAGCATTACCTGTGTCAATGGAGTGGTATGCCCGTTCAGTCAGTCCTGGGGTGGCTGAGAATGTTGGCGCGTAGCTAGTGCACAGCTCCTGGATCTGCTGTCGCTGCATACGCCCAAGGGTCATGGAGAGGTTCACCTCTTCCACACCACCAGCACATTTCCCTTCGTAGTAGACACCTTCAGGCCACTCAGCATCATCTTCTCCCTGGGCTGTAAACTGACAAGCCTTTAATTCTCTGGAATAAAAGGGCTTTAGAGAATTAATATGGTACACCTTAGGCTTTCGGTTGGAGGTGGGGAATGCTATGAGATAATTAACAGCTCCCAGGCGCTCCTGGACCATGAATGGCCCTTCCCACGATGCTTCCATTTTATGGGCCTGGAGCGCTTTTAAGACCATGACCTGGTCTCCTACTTTGAAGGAACGCTCTCTGGCATGTTTATCATACCAGGCTTTTTGCTCTTTTTGAGCATCCTGTAAGTTTTCTCTAGCAAGGGCTAAAGAGGTTCGGAGGGTGTTTTGTAGGTTGGTTACAAAGTCTAGAATGTTAGTTCCTGGAGAAGGTGTAAATCCCTCCCATTGCTGCTTCACCAACTGCAATGGCCCCTTAACCTCACGGCCATATACAAGTTCAAATGGGGAAAACCCTAAACTGGGATGTGGTACAGCTCTGTAGGCAAAGAGCAACTGCTGCAACACTAGGTCCCAATCATTGGAGTGCTCATTTACGAATTTACGTATCATGGCCCCCAAAGTTCCATTAAACTTCTCCACCATGCCATTTGTTTGATGGTGGTAAGGAGTGGCAACCAAGTGATTTACCCCATGAGCTTCCCAAAGGTTTTTCATAGTTCCTGCCAGGAAATTAGTCCCTGCATCTGTGAGGATGTCGGAGGGCCAACCTACCCTGGCAAAAATGTCTGCTAGTGCCTGGCACACACTTTTAGCCCTGGTGTTGCTTAGAGCTACTGCTTCCGGCCATCGGGTGGCAAAATCCATGAAAGTCAGTATGTACTGCTTTCCTCTGGGTGTCTTTTTCGGAAAAGGACCCAGAATATCCACAGCTACTCGCTGAAATGGAACTTCAATGATGGGGAGTGGCTGGAGAGGGGCTTTGACCTGGTCTTGGGGTTTTCCCACTCTTTGGCACACCTCACAAGACTGGACATAGGTAGAAACATCCTTGCCCATTCCCTCCCAGTGGAATGACCCCCCCAAACGGTCTTTGGTCCTGTTCACCCCAGCATGGCCACTAGGGTGATCGTGGGCTAAGCTCAAGAGCTTGGCCCGGTATTTAGTTGGAACTACCAACTGTCTCTGAGGATGCCAGTCTTCCTGGTGTCCACCAGAAAGAGTTTCCTTGTATAAAAGTCCTCTTTCTACAACAAACCTGGATCGATTAGAAGAGCTGAGAGGCGGTGGGTTGCTCCGTGCCGCTGTCCAAGCTCTCTGGAGGCTTTCATCTGCTTCCTGTTCAGTCTGGAACTGTTCCCTTGATGCTGGAGACATCAGTCCCTCATTGGATTGTGGACCTAGGCTTGGTCCCTCTGGAAGCGATATAGGGGATGGAGCTGTTTCTGTTGACTGTGAACCGCTCTCCGCTGGTGCACTATGTTGGGATTCAGGCTCCGGCTGAGCCTCTTGTGTAGGGTTATCGGCTGCTGCCAGTTCAGGTTCAGTGGGGCCCTCTGGTGTTGAGGTTGCAAGTACTGGATTCAGTGCTGACACAGGGTCTGGTGTTGGTTGTTCGGCTGGTTCCGGTTCTGGGACTGGTTCCGTCTGGGTCTCTGGGACTGGATCCACTACTGCTGTTGCAGACATTGGCCTGAGGTCCAGGTCCATCACCTCTGACCGGGTCCTGATAGCAGTTTCCGGAACAGAGCTAGGCCTCACGGCTTGTTTAGCCTGGCTGCGGGTGACCGTTCCCACGCTCTTGGCCTGCTTCACATGATTGGCCAAGTCTTCCCCCAACAGCATGGGGATGGGATAATCATCATAGACTGCAAAAGTCCATGTTCCTGACCAGCCCTTGTACTGGACAGGCAACTTGGCTGTAGGCAAATTGAAAGAGTTGGACTTGAAGGGTTGAATCGTCACTTGGATCTCTGGGTTGATTAAATTGGGGTCCACTAAGGAAGCATGGATAGCTGACACTTGTGCTCCGGTGTCCCTCCACGCGGTGACCTTCTTCCCGCCCACACTCACAGTTTCCCTCCGCTCCAAGGGTATCTGGGAAGTATCTGGGCCTGTGGACCTCTGGTGTGATTCCGGTGCAATGAACTGTAATCTGTTGGGGTTCTTGGGGCAGTTGGCCTTTACATGCCCCAGCTCGTTACATTTAAAACATCGTCCAGCTGACGGGTCACTGGGGCGAGGAGGGTTGCTGGAGAACGGGGTGGCAGGACGATAAGGGGTCTGGAGGGTTCTTTGGGAGGTAGGTGGGGCCTTGGGCGGCCCCCGGTAATAGGGTGTGGTCTGGGGTGGTCCCTTCTGGTCTCCGCTCCAACTGCGACCAGTTTTCTTCTTCTCTGCCACCTCCACCCATCTGGCTCCAATCTCTCCTGCCTCGATTACAGTTTTGGGTTTCCCGTCTAGGATGTATCTTTCTATTTCCTCAGGAACACCCTCTAAGAATTGTTCCATTTGCATTAGGAAGGGCAAATTTACTGGAGATTCAACACTTGCTCCTGATATCCAGGCATCCCAATGTTTCACAATGTGGTAGGCATGTCGGGTAAATGACATGTCTGGTTTCCACCTTAGGGCTCTGAACCTCCGACGAGACTGCTCGGGGGTTATCCCCATTCTGACTCTCGCCTTGGATTTAAACAGTTCATACTTGTTCATGTGTTCTTTAGGCATTTCAGCTGCCACCTCAGCTAAGGGTCCACTGAGCTGCGGCCTCAGCTCTACCATGTATTGGTCAGTAGGGATGTTGTACCCAAGGCAGGCCCTTTCGAAGTTTTCTAAGAAGGCTTCAGTATCATCACCTGCCTTGTAGGTGGGAACCTTTCTGGGATGGGAAGTGGTACCTGGAGAAGGATTGCTAGGGTTTGTTGGTATATTCTGCTGGGCCTTTATCCTCTCCACCTCCTCCACATGCTTCCTCTCTTTTTCCTTCTCCTCCTCCACATGCTTCCTCTCTTTTTCCTTCTCCTCCTCCACATGCTTCCTTGCCTCCATTTCCCTCTTGTGGGCAGCCTCCTGTGCCTCCTTCTCCAGCCGCATGAGTTCTATCTGTCTTTCATGTTCCCTTTGTTTTTCCTCAGCCTGAAATTTGGCTAATTCCAGCTGTAGTCGAGCTGAGGATTTGGTCATTCTAACCTCTCTGTTTTTAACTAACTTTACACCCGAGGTTTAGAAATAAACAAAACTTGGCTGTAAAATTTTGCTGTGCTGGAATAGAATACCTATTCTCTGATAGTGATTGTCAGCCTACAGAAAAAGACAATTCCCTTGTCTCTGCTCTGGGCCCAACTTAAAGCAAAAAACCTCCAACTACTTGGAAACCTGCTTACCCAGCCCAAAGAAAAAGCAAATGGGTAGAACACACACCCCCTATTTACTTTTAGGAAGAAAAGAAAAAAAAAAACCTCTGGGTTGGAAGACTGTGAATTTCCCTGCAGGAGTTAAGTACCCTGCCTCCAGGCAAAGAAAACCTGCAATTCACAAGATAATCCCCTTTTGTCTCTGCTTGGCCACAAAGCAGAGAAAAACAATCTGCTTTCAGTTTCAACTGCTTTCTGGACTTCCTTTCCAAAGGAAAAAATAATTTCTTTTTAAAATCTGTATTTCTAGTTCAAAAAATCTCAACTGGATCTCAAAATGATTTCAGGTTAATCCCACCACTATGCCACCATGTCAAGGTTCCTCCCCCACTCTGAACTCTAGGGTACAGATGTGGGGACCTGCATGAAAAACCTCCTAAGCTTATCTTTACCAGCTTAGGTCAAAACTTCCCCAAGGTACAAAATATTCCCCCCGTTGTCCTTGGACTAGCCGCTACCACCACCAAACTAATACTGGTTACTGGGGAAGAGCTGTTTGGACGCGTCCTTCCCCCCAAAATACTTCCCAAAACCCTGCACCCCACTTCCTGGACAAGGTTTGGTAAAAAGCCTCACCAATTTGCCTAGGTGACTACAGACCCAGACCCTTGGATCTTAAGAACAATGAACAATCCTCCCAACACTTGCACCCCCCCTTTCCTGGGAAATGTTGGATAAAAAGCCTCACCAATTTGCATAGGTGACCACAGACCCAAACCCTTGGATCTGAGAACAATGAAAAAGCATTCAGTTTTTTACAAGAAGACTTTTAATAGAAAATAGAAGTAAATAGAAATAAAGAAATCCTCCCTGTAAAATCAGGATGGTAGATATCTTACAGGGTAATTAGATTAAAAAAACATAGAGAACCCCTCTAGGCAAAACCTTAAGTTACAAAAAAGATACACAGACAGAAATAGTTATTCTATTCAGCACAATTCTTTTCTCAGCCATTTAAAGAAATCATAATCTAACGCATACCTAGCTAGATTACTTACTAAAAGTTCTAAGACTCCATTCCTGGTCTATCCCTGGCCAAGACCCAGCATACAGACAGACACAGACCCTTTGTTTCTCTCCCTCCTCCCAGCTTTTGAAAGTATCTTGTCTCCTCATTGGACATTTTGGTCAGGTGCCAGCGAGGTTACCTTTAGCTTCTTAACCCTTTACAGGTGAGAGGAGCTTTCCCCTGGCCAGGAGGGATTTCAAAGGGGTTTACCCTTCCCTTTATATTTATGACACAGCTAAACCAAATTTGAATAAGAAAATGAGAAAAGGGGCTCTTGTTTATGGTCTAAGAACTGTTTCAAGGAAATTAAATGAACACAAAGTTAAAAGAAAAGGTGATTTTTCAAGCAAAAGAGCAGGTGGTCAAATAAGAGGTTGAGATTGAGAAGTTAATGCAGAATAGCACTCTAACAGCCCAAGTGCTTAACTAATCCCAGGTCTAGGAACTAAATGTGTGTTTACTAAAGAAGGACAAAGAAAACTTTGTCGTTGTAAAAAGAATGGAAAAATCCCAAGCTGCTGTGAGGTAGTTGATTAAGGAGGTTAAGAACACCCGAGAGGGTGCTGCTAATCATTCCTCCTGTAACAACAAAATTGATGCTTTGAAAAATAAGTTAAAAAGAGCTCATGGAATGACAACTGCTTTAAACATGGATCCTTTAAAAGAATACAAATCTGAGAGTTCTGATTCTGAGGGGGAAGAGTCCGATCATGGTTTAAACCTGTGGGAAATAAAGAAAGTGGATCCTCAAACCTCTGCTCCTCCGGCTCAAGAGGAGTTAATAGGTTTTGGTGAGATGGAGGAGGGGACGATACTCCCCAATAGAGCCCTTTACCACAACTATGGTAAATTATGATCCCAACTGACCAGCTGAGACAAGCCCATATGAGCCAGACCAGGCTAGGGCGATGGGAAAGACACTGGGTCCCTTAAACAAGGAAAGACACTGGTCCCCTTAAACAAGGAGACCGCCCTAGATTGGTTAGCTAAAATCAGCAGCATGGCTGCAATCAGCTGAGTTGATACAGTAGCTCTGCTAAGGGAGTGTATATGTGGGGGTGAATCTGGGGTACTGCCTGGGGAAATACAGCTAGCTAATGTAAGAGTAATAGCAGAAATCTATGAGGCTCTATTCAAATTTTATTTTTCCATGATGGGAAAGTTCTATTCAGAAAAGGCAGAAAGTGGGTGAAATACCCAAGAGATCCTTGGGCAGGAAACGATTGTTATACTGGCTGTCAACATGTCACCAATAGTTAACGGGATGGCAACCTGCAACACACCCAAATTCAAGGAGGTGTTTGTCCAAGGACTCTCACCCACCTTAAAAATAATGTTAGGGCCAATCAACCTGAGACCTGTAACAATCAGGGAATTAGAGGGTAGAATCCAGAAAGCTTTTGAACTGCAGTGAGAGGTCTTCCCGAGACACTGGCAGAAAAAGAAGATTGCTGTAACAATGGAGCCAGTGAACAAAAAGGGAAGAAACACAGCCTGAAGGCAAGAGTTATACAGCAATGGAAAGGAACTTCTCTGGTCCAAATGAGTCAACAAGAAATCAGGTGTAACCCTTCTGCCCGTCAGAGTTGGCAGCAACAAGGGCCGGGTTCAATATCTAGGGGATTCATTCCAATAACACAATGCAAACCGGCTCAAGCCCCCACCCAGTGACCTGGGACAAATATATACCACCCCTGCTGGGCGCCTCCAAGAGGTAATAGTTCCCCTCTCGCAAACACATAGTCTGAGTGTAGCAAAAAGCCTTTTAATAATAGAGAGAAACAATGTGGCATTATGTTGGGGAAACACCACCAACAGGATTCGTAACACAACCCATGAGCAAAAAAAACCCACCCCAAGCAAATTGGGGCATGCCCTTTCCCTTTGGTTCTTGAGTCCAGCAACCCCAAATCACCCAAAGTCCCAAAAGTCCAATGACCCAAAAGTCTCTGTCCCTGGTCAGGGCAGCCCCAGAGTTCTAAAGTTTATCTGCAGAGCTTTACCTCCCAACCTGGGTGGAGACTGGAGGGGGGGGGAAGAGGTAAGGGGCACCATACATGATCTGAAGCTGACCGTCCCACAGCTCCATAGGCCTTCGCTCCGCTCAGCCAGCTGCCCCACGAACTGCTCCACTCCGCAGCCCACGAACTGCTCTGCTCCGCGTCCCACAAGCAGCTCCTGCCGTCCTATGAACTGCTCCACAAGCCTGTCCACAAGGCACTCCAGCCGTCCCGCAAACTGCTCCACAATATATCTTCAGGCTCCCCCACTACCTAACACAATGCTCAGTGATTTCAGCTCTTAGTCAGTTCAGCTCTTTGGTAAATTCAGCTTGTAGCAGGGGAGCCTCAGTGCTGGTACACCATTAGCCCACAGTGAGCTCAGCAGCCTGTAACTAGACTCCTAATGGAATCAAAATTAACTCTGATATTCCACAGTGGAGAGAGGAGACAGTGCAATTAACATGTAAGGGGCCCACGCCACCAAGTATTAATATTTGTCCCCAGCCTCTCTCAATTCACAGAGTTTTGGAACCCATGACCCTTGCCTAGCGAGTGCTACTTAGTTGATGGTGAGTCCCTCCATCATGACAAAAGGCCAAGTACAGTTCCAAGCACAGTTCCCATAATCAGGGTAATAACAATTTATTCTTCCTGCCCCAATAACAGAGACACTGGGGATCCCACAGCAGCCAAAGTGACCATTTGGGCAGCTATGGCCTCATTCTAGGCAGGGTGGGTGTGCCTATGCAAATGAGATTGGCCCCTGAAGTTCTTTTCCACAACTTGCCACTCCTCATCACCAGATGTCAGGGTGGAGCTCATCCTGACACTGCTTACATCGGAATATCACAATGCAGCTGAAATGAAAGGATTTTGAATTGTGCTATCAAAGCGGTTATGAAAAAAGAGATCAAATCAACCAGCTTCCCACAGAAGAACTGTTCAAAAGATTAGCCAGATATGAAGGCAGCACTGGAAGTACCTCATGAGCAGCAGCTGCAAGTACATCCAGACAACCAAAGCTGCAGGAGCAAAAGGAAAGCTTGCTCTGACGGGGCCAAGCTCTACCACCTCCCTCTTATGTGGCACCCATCAATAATGATCATAGAATCATAGAATATCAGGGTTGGAAGGGACCCCTGAAGGTCATCTAGTCCAACCCCCTGCTCGAAGCAGGACCAATTCCCAGTTAAATCATCCCAGCCAGGGCTTTGTCAAGCCTGACCTTAAAAACCTCTAAGGAAGGAGATTCTACCACCTCCCTAGGTAACGCATTCCAGTGTTTCACCACCCTCTTAGTGAAAAAGTTTTTCCTAATATCCAATCTAAACCTCCCCCACTGCAACTTGAGAACATTACTCCTCGTTCTGTCATCTGCTACCATTGAGAACAGTCTAGAGCCATCCTCTTTGGAACCCCCTTTCAGGTAGTTGAAAGCAGCTATCAAATCCCCCCTCATTCTTCTCTTCTGCAGGCTAAACAATCCCAGCTCCCTCAGCCTCTCCTCATAAGTCATGTGTTCTAGACCCCTAATCATTTTTGTTGCCCTTCGCTGGACTCTCTCCAATTTATCCACATCCTTCTTGTAGTGTGGGGCCCAAAACTGGACACAGCACTCCAGATGAGGCCTCACCAATGTCGAATAGAGGGGAACGATCACGTCCCTTGATCTGCTCGCTATGCCCCTACTTATACATCCCAAAATGCCATTGGCCTTCTTGGCAACAAGGGCACACTGCTGACTCATATCCAGCTTCTCATCCACTGTCACCCCTAGGTCCTTTTCCGCAGAACTGCTGCCTAGCCATTCGGTCCCTAGTCTGTAGCGGTGCATTGGACTCTTCCATCCTAAATGCAGGACCCTGCACTTATCCTTATTGAACCTCATCAGATTTCTTTTGGCCCAATCCTCCAATGATGTGTGGGGGAGGCCAGTGGTACATGCCACCATGCAGAGAGAGTTTGGAAAGATTAATCAAGTAACGTTAATTGATACGGGTGCCACTCATCTGTACCAAAGCAACTCCAGAGGCCAAAGAATTTCCTGTACAAGAAGTTAAGATCCTAGATGGGTACAACGGAAAAGGAAGTGTTGTCCCCTTTTATAAAACCCATTATGTGTACAATTGGCAAATTGATTACTGAGGCCACATTCAGAATTCAAGCTCTAGATGGGCACAGTATTCTTGGCGCTGACATCTTGAAAAGGCTGAATTTGGTGGTTGACCTACCCAACAGAATGCTAACCCAAGTTAAGGATAGAGAACGAGGCTTCACTGTCCCCACAGTTGCAGCCTTGAAGGCCCTGGAGAACATGGAAATACCCAAGTGGCAGGAAGCAGTCATGAAGGTAACAAACCAGTACCCTAACGCTTTTGCTACCAATAAGCTCCAATGTGGAAGAACTGAGGCTGAGGTGGTGGTTGTGGGTCCAGATCCCAAACCCCAGAAGCAGTCCAAGTATTATCGGGAAGCCGAGGAGGGGATCAAGGACACCATCAGTACTCTCATGAACCAAGGAGTATTGGTTGAGATTGCAAGCATCTGCAACTCTCCTATTTGGCCTGTTTTAAAAGTGGACAAAGTTACTGGAGGTTAACAGTCAATTATAGAGAACTAAAGTGAGTAACACCAAGGCTAACCCCAGTAGTAGCGAAGTTTCGTGAAATAATGGTGTCCATTGCTGCAGGTGCACAATGGTTCACCATTCTAGACTTAGCGAGCGCTTTCTTTTCCATCCCATTACACGGTAATCATCAACTTACCTTCAGCAGGGTACCCCAACAGTACCATAACGCACCCTCACTGTGTCACAAGTTCATGTCCAAAATGTGGGAACATCTTAAAGACAAAAAAAATATATATAAGTTATACGGATGACATCTTAATTGCCACTGTAGCTAGAGAGAAAAAGTCCTGGATGCTGTCCTATATAAGGTATAAGAAACTAGCTTTTTTATTAGTCCCACCAAAGCTCAGATACTGCAACAAAAAGTACCATACCTCGGAATGGAACTGGGCATACATGAACATCGACCAGATGCCAACAGGGTCAAATTAATTTGCAGATTGCCTTCCCCACAATACATATCAGCATTGAGGTAATTTCTGGGCCTCACCGGATTTTCCCGGGACTTCTTTGAGGGGTATTCTGAAGTTGCACAACCCCTTTATGCTTTGCTTAGAAAGGGCCAGGAATGGACTTGGGGTGAAAAGGAGAGGTTTTTGCCATTTTGCCAGCTGAAGCAAGCCCTTGTCCAAGCACTGGGCATAACCTCAGCCCAGCAAACCCTTTCAACTCCAATTAGCAACAACAGAGAAGGAACTCAGCAAAGTTTTGATGCAGGACAACAGAGTGGGACTAAAACCAGTCACCTTTGGATCAAAGGCACTACGGAAAATTGAAAAACGATATTCGCTGTGTGAAAAAGAACTGCTGCCATTAACATGGGTATTGAGACACTGGGAAGACCTGATAGGTATGTCCCCCCTTGTATTAAAAACTATTTACACACCTATCCATTATATACTATCAGGACAAATCAATGAAGGTAGGATGCCAAATCCTTGGTTGGCTGGTTAGACTTTAAAGTCTTTTAAACAGAGGCATTGAAATGGATAAGGCACAAACTCTCTAGGTAGTCCCCTATGCCAGGGGTTCTCAAACTGGGGGTCAGGACCCCTCAGGGGGTTGCAAGGTTATTACATGGGGGGTTATAAGCTGTCAACCTCCACCCCAACCCTGCTTTGCCTCTAGCATTTATAATAGTGTTAAATATATAAAAAAGTGTTTCAAATTTATAAGGGGGGGGTCGCACTCAGAGACTTGCTATGTGAAAGGGGTCACCAGTAAAAAAGTTTGAGAGCCACTGCCCTATGCGCTGCTAACTCACAGAGAGGATTACAAGTGTGCAGTGCTGTTCGAAGACCCTAATAAGCTGGAATCACCAATCACAAGAAAGTCTTTATGCCCCTAGGGTTAACTTTGCCTGCAGTTCATTTAGAATGCTTAGCTTTCATAGTTCCACTCACGGCAGGTTGGAATGCATGGGTAAAAATTGTGGTGCTGGAAGCATCTGCCCCTAGAATTTATAAAAGCAATAGAGTAGCAACTATTCTAGAAGGGTGGGAACTGGACTAGGAGTTTTAAATACTATTGGTGAGCAAGTCCTAGCTAGTAAAATAGGAGCGCCAGGAAAAGATATTGCTTCCTTGTCCAACCCACTAACCACCTCCTTCAACCAGCTCAGTGTTACCGAGTACAAAACCGCTAGTGTGCTACCAGGGTGGCTGCATTATTAATGCAATAGGCACATTTCAGTCAAACTTCTCAATGGCACTTGCTTGTGCCCAAGCTCAGGCATGGATATTAGATGTGGCCAAAAGCATAATAAGGGATGGACTCAACAGGTTAATTCCGACTGAGCTCAGAAACATCTTATGGAGAAACGTCACAAACCCATTTAAGCAACACCACGAAGCTTGGTGGAAGCTGGTAAATTTCTCTTATATCCACAGCAACCAGACCATCATTGCCTATGTGTTAAAAGTAGCCGATGCACAAAAGGAATGGGTTTATCCATAGGTGCCAATTGGGCTAAACCTTAATGACTCTATCCTGTTTCCCATGGAACTAAATAAGTGGGGGAAAGAACAGTATATACATTAGTGTCAATCTGCAATCATGCATGGAGGAAAAAGGGATAGGCTACTCGTGTGGCTCTGGGGTGACAGAGGACTAACATGTCTGTTTAAACCCCACAAAGGGAAGGTGCTATTATCAGCTCCGACCATATATTTTTAACTAATCTGCCCTTGTGTTAATAGATTCACAATGGATTTGCTTATGAAGTTGGTGTAAAGAATTTGTGGTAAATTTTTATTACAAAATACCCCATGACCCATATGCAAATATATGTTTATGTTCAGTATTTTCTATCGTTGGGTGCAATATTAACTTTACAATGCATGAGGTTAATGTACAAACTGTCCAAGCCAATTACCTGTTGTATCAGCATACTGTACCAATCCATCTAAGTGTCAACATTTTGGTGCTTACGCAGATAGTGTAGCATCCTGATTTAAGACGGCACCTAAAGCAATTACAGAAAGATAGTAAGGAGGTTATGGTGACTGTTCATCATTCCTCACAACAAATCCAAAGAATTTTAAGGAGGATACAGAGGGAAACGGCTTCTTCCCACTGGTGGGTAAACCTCTTTGGCAGCCCTACAAATTTCAGCAGAGGATGGGAAATCTTACAGTACTCTGTCATTGTATTATTAATAATTCAAGTGTGAATTGCTGTTTATGTAATATTGTTAACATTTTGGGTTAGAAGAAGGGTAAGAGCAGTAAACTATAACTGTTAAAAATTAATTCCTTCAAGAATAGTGTAAAAGTTAATTGTAATCCTAGGTTAAGTTAGTAAGTCTATATACAACATTGTTAGAGGTATGATAGCATAGAAGGTCTAAAGCCATTCTAACTGTCAAAGAGGGGAATTGTTGGGGATTTTCACCATTTTGTTTTCTTGTTGTCTTTTACCTTCCATTTGACGCTCTTTTTGAGACACACAGGGCGCACGATTTTTCAAAGCCCTGAACAGCACAACTACATTGATCTCATTTAAATGTAGATCTGACCTACCAGCTGCTAGTGCATCTAAACAGATATACCAATCTCCATTGAGGGGTCAGCATTCCATTTAAGTTACCAGCCTGGAATTTGGCTAGGTTATTATTCACGCACTGCTCACAGCAAGTTTGATGATTCAAAAATAAAGAAGTCCACAAAGTTCCTGCCCCAGCAAATTTACAGTCTAGTTTTCAGACAGGACAGATCAGACACAAGTAGCGCACAACCATTCAGGTATGCATGGAGGTGATGTAAAACTCTATTGGTAGCAGTGGTTTTAAAAAACTGTGAAAGAATGTTTTGAGGAGGAGTTTGAAGAGGTGGGGGAAAGGAAGATTAATCCACCTACTGTTATGAATGGATCAACAAATCCATCTAGGTTCAGCAAACTTCCTTTTTAATTGGTTTTCTCTCCAAGGAACCAGTCAACACTCATCTGCAGGTCTTTGCTTTCAGAAGAGATCAAAACATATTCCACACTCAATACTGAGTGAATAATTTAGGGACATGGGTTGGAACCACAAGGAAAAGTGAAAGAATGTATGGTAAGCAAAAATAGTGGGCCAGCTCCTCAGCCAGTGTTAATTGGCATATCTCCATTGATGTCAAAGGAGCTATGCCAATTTACAATAGCTGAGGTTTGTCCCAGTACTTTCAGATAATTAGGAACTTCTTAACTAAGCCCTCAGGACTTTGTAAATTCCACAGCTATAAAGATCCCATGACTTTCTACATTCCACAGATAGAGACAGTTTCTTTCCATGTGAAAGAATTTTTAAAAGATTCCTGTATCACACTCTCTCTCTCACACCCGACCCTTTTCAAATCTCCCTGCTCCCATCTCATCGACAACAGATCATTTTACAGATTGCTTCCAACAAGAATCTCTAACTCCAAAGTTACACTGAGAGGAAGACTTTTGGGGCCCATCCCAATTCTGATGGATGACAACAGCAAATAAGATATTCACTTGGGGTAAATTGGCATGGCTCCATTGAAGTCAATGGAGTGATGTTGATATATACCAGCTGATGACTCAAAGTCATTTTAGTGGTGAAAGATTTAGGCCCCTGATGATTACAGAAAAAAAGAGAAGTGGGAACTTAGTAATAGATTTTAAAAGTTGTCTTTGGTCAAACTTTCTCATCCCCCAATTGCTGTACATTATGGTATGTGCTGGTTGTTGCCCATCGGCCACCCCAAGCTTGCTGTATTTCAATTGTGATTGTGTGTGTGTGCGCAAGTGTATTCATTCTCAAAGCAAGGTTTAAAGATCAGTGTTTCAAAAGCTGTTTTGAAATAGACCAGATGCTGGAAAAACAACATTATTTTATAAAAGTATAGAATTTTGTAGTGAAAACCTAGCCCAGGAGGTCCTTCCTGATCTCCACTGCCACATAATCCTTCCTTGTCTATTACCATGCCACCTCATTTCCATCTCTTAGTGGCGCTCCGTCCTGGCCGCTGTGGATGTGGGGGCCCTCTGCACCAACGTTCCACATGGGGATGGACTGCAGGCCGTCGGGAACAGTGTCCCCAATGATGTCACGGCAAACCTGGTGGCTGAACTTTGTGACTTTGTCCTCACCCATAACGGTTTCACATTTGGGGACGATGTGTGCCTTCAAATCAGCGGCACTGCTGTGGGTGCCTACGTGGCCCCAGAATGTGCCGGCAGTTTCATGGCTGGCTTGGAGTGGCACTTCCTTGGCTCTCGTCCCCTAGTATCCCTGCTCTGCTTGCGCTGCATTGATGACATCTTCATCATCTGGACCCATGGAAAAAAGGCCTTTGGGGAATTTCACCATGATTTCAACAATTTCCATCCCACCATCAACCTCAGCCTGGACCAGTCCACAAAAGAGATCCACTTCCTGGACACTGCAGTGCTAATAAGCGATGGTCATATAAACACCACCCTATACCGGAAACCTACTGACCACTGTACTTGCCTGCATGCCTCTGGCTTTCATCCGGACCACACCACACGGTCCATTGTCTACGGCCGGGCTCTACAATGCAGCCGCATTTGCTCCGGCCCCTCGGACAGAGACGGACACCTACAGAATCTCTGTCAAGCGTTCTTGCAACTGCGGTGCCCACCTACTGAGGTGGAGAGGTGGATTGGCAGAGCCAGAGGAGTGCCCAGAGGTTGCCTACTGCAGGACAGGCCCAACAGGGAGAGTGACAGATCGCTGCTGGCCATCGCTTTCAGCCCCCAACTGGAGCCTCCAGCGCATCATCGGGGGTCTACGGCCTGTCCTGAGGGATGGCCCATCACTCTCGCGGATCTTGGGAGGCGGGCCAGTTCTTGCTTACAGACAGCCCCCAGCCTGAAGCGGGTCCTCGCCGGCAACCACGCACCACATGGCAAGAACACTGGAGCCTGTCCTTGCAGCAGAACCCGTTGCCCACTGTGTCCACAAATCTATTCGGGGGGCACCATCGCGGGGCCTGATCAAATCAGCCACACTGTCAGAGGCTCGTTCACCTGAGCAACTACCAATGTGGTGTACGCCATTGTGTGCCGGCGGTGCCCCTCTGCCATGTACGTTGGCCGGGCTGGACAGTCTCTACATAGAGGAATGGATGGACACAAATCAGACGTCAAGAGTTGTAACATTCAAGAACCAGCCGGAGAGCACTTCGGTTTCTTTGGTCACTCAGTTGCAGACCTAAAGGTGGCGATTCTTCAACAAAAAAACTTCAGGAACGGGGTCCAATGGAAGACTGCTGAATTGGAGTTAGTTTGCAGGCTGGATGCAACTGGCTTCGGCTTGGGTGGAGACTGGGAGTGGAGGTGTCATTGCATGGTGTGAAACTATTTCCCCTTGTTTGTTTCCCCTCCTGCTGTTCTTGTCAGCTGCTGGAGGTGGCCCACCTTGATTGTCACTACAGGGGGTTCTTCCCCCCCGCTCCTCTGCTGTGGCTTGCCTTTCCTGGTCACTCTTGTTGCGGTCTGTGTGGTGGCACCCATTGTTTCATGTTCTCTGTGTATATGGAGTCTCCCCACTGTGTTTTCCACTGTGTGCATCCGATGGGGTGGGCTGTGGCTCACGAAAGCTTATGCTGTAATACATTGGTTAGTGTCTGCGGTGCCGCAAGTCCTCCTTTTCTTTTTACGGATACAGACTAACATGGCTGCTACTCTGAAGCTTCCTCTTTGTGACTCAACCCTCCAGCCAGGTCACTATGTGGTTTCCCCTTCCAAGGTACAGATCTACTCTCTCCAGACCTGCTGTCCATACAATGCCACTCCATCAGTGGCTGGTAGGGCAATCCAAGCCCGCCTACTACTTCAGGTTCCAACCCAGGGACCCTACAATACACAGACAAGGTCTGCTCCATCCCCAATCTTGCTGCTCTCTCCCTGAGCTGCTTCCTACTCCAGCTCCCATTGGCTTTCTTCTCCATCCTTCTCTCTTCCACATACACCCTTCCCTCAGGGCAAGGCTCCCAAGGGTTACCTCCCTAATGTATAGAGGATGGCTGCAGACTTCCACCCTGCCACCAATTTCTGTTGCCAGCTGCCTGGCTTTAAACTAGCCCAGCCCATACCTGCTCAGCTGAGCTTCATCTTCTGATCAGGAGTTGCTTTGCCAGCCTAAATTCCTCATGTGTGACCTATCACACTAACTGGCCCTTTTTCAGCTTCCTTAACATTTTCAGTGCTGGTGCATGGTGAACACCCATCACAGTGCCATACACATGTAAACCTATGCCATCATAACAACAATCACCACACTTCATAAACAACATGCAGACCAATCAGTCCACTTCTATCTGGAGAAAGATTCTTTTACTCCACCAACATATCACTGCCAGAGAATATTTATGGAATTCTGACATGTTACAAAGTACCGAAGGGTTATTTTCCTTTCGCTATCTTTATTGAACATTATAAACACAATTTAAAAATCAACAGTGTATATTCAATATGATATTTCCATTGCAAAACAAAACAAGTGGGCAGAGTTGGATAGGCAGTGTAAATTGAGGGGGATGGTAATGAATGATGAAGGGTCATATAGGGCGATCGTATTTATTTGTTTTTGTTTGTTTTTTTAAAGGAGTGCCCAAAATTTTTAAATGGGTTGGTATACACAGTCCTCTGAAGGGGATCCCTGCTCCATCAAGTCTTATGATGCCCATCAGAGGGGATCCTGTCCCACAGACATTTGCAAGTCCATAGTCTGGGGGCATTTTGATCTAGGGATTTAGGTCAGGCCTAGCAGTGGGATTACTTGTGAGGGTAGAAAGCAGGATTTTGCTACTAGTGTAGAAATAAATTCAATCTGTACCGCTAAAATAGAGCCACTTCTGGAGCTAGGGAGATGGAACCCAACCAGTGCACACTGCCCTACACAACAGCAGGGAGATATTTTAGCAAAAGGACTTTGAGCAAACACCCCTTCTTACAAAATGTATCTTTAATGTCCAGTTCAGCAAGCAGAACTCCAGTTTACAAGAGACTGGGATCATTCAAGATGAAGAGAGCTATCTGAAATGAACACATTCTTAACTTTCAAATTCTTCTGGTTCTTCTCCAGTTACCAAACATTAGCAACTTAGTGTAATTTTGGATCTCATTTTCTGTAGATTCCATTCAGAACAACAACATAATAAACTGCTTCTGTAAGAAGGTACTTTAAAGCACGATCCATTGGCTCCAACAGACCAAAGCCTTAAGTGGGAAAAAAGCCAGTCTTTTAGTGTTTAATTGTAAGAAATAAATAGGTTATAGTAATAAACTCCAAAGACAATAGATTTCGTGAGGCTGATTCTCTCCCTCACCAGAGCACTGTACCATTTAGTTAAACAGGACGCTTCCATTGAAGCAACCTCTACAGGCATTCCTCCTGTTTTAAATGTGTAAGCAATCAGTGACGATGAACTGCAATAGTTTTTTAATATCCTGCCCTTTTGTGTTACTCCTTATTTTGCCCAGATTTATCTAAGAACAATTTTTTAGCTTTAACAGATGACAGGACATCTTGTCCACTGCACTGTCTCTAGAAAACATCATTACATAAGAGTCAAAAAAGAATTAGGTGCCCAATTCTCACTGAAAGTCAATGGGAGAGGGGTGCATAACTGCCCTTTGAAATCTCCCCTTAACATTGTTAGTAGTATTATTGAATTGATAAGCAATCCTTCTTTAAAATCCTGTACCAAAACACTGACCACCTCTAAGCAGCAAAAGTAGCACACTGCTAGTGCTGTTGACTGCAGAGGGGACAAGTCTGCACCCTACTTGGATGCACCCAGCTTGCTGAGAATGTTGTTTCATATGCTCACCTTCTAGATGTGGGCTCTGAAGCAAGATGTGCTGTCAAGAGTACCAGCAAGGTATATAGGATTTACGGAATGAGTAAATTTTATTCCAAGCCAGCTGAGGTTGAGTTCATGTTTGGCCTCTTGGTTTTTGAGATGGAATGCACTGATTTGTGTCTCTGCTGGTGTTACCCACCAGAGGGAAGGGTGGTAGAATCTGGCCCCATGGAAAGAAAAAATCTTACTAATTCTACCTGGGGGGAAATATCCTCTCTCATGAGAAATCCTATTTTAATTTTAAACTTGTCCCCAAACCGATAGGCATTGCCAGTCATTGCAATTATGTTCTGTCATGAACTGTTTTCTATAAACTCTAATAGCAAATTATGTTGTATCTGTGTTTTCGATTTTCCATTTTGGGGTGATTTATCTGAACATGCAGGAAAATGGAGTGGGTGGGTGAGATTCTGTGGCCTGCACTGTGCAGGAGGTCAGACTAGATGATGGTCCCTTCTGACCTTAATATCTATGAATCTATGAAAATGACTGAAGAAAGAACGAATGCAAAGTGTCAGCGAAAGAGCACGCACATTGACTCACTCTGTAAAATTTTACCTCAGGCACAATAGCGGCAGCTTCACAGTTGCCCCCCACAGCAGCCGGCTTTAAAGGTGCAGTACATAGCAAACAGAACATCATGTGCTTTTAGTTAGTTTGCTTGATGTAAATCACAGTTTCTTAACTCAATAGAAGCTTTAAAAGTATACCGGTTTAGGGCGTGGAATGACAGCTTCATATTTAAATCAATAGTTTCAGAGCTCACATATGGTCTTAAATCTTTCACTATGGTTTTTTTGGGGTTTTTTGTTGGTTATTTTTTTTTTCATTTTAAAACAGGTTTTAATTTGTGAGTGTGAATTTAGCATTTGTGCAACAGGTTGGCTTGACAGCCTGGGAAAATGAAGTGCTCTAGACAATGTTGCCTAGGGGATAAATCACGTGACTGGGAATCCATTGGACCAGCTGCTCCACTTCTCTATGCCTCAGTTTCTCCAACTGTAAAATGGTAATGATGCCTGTCTCCTTTCTGAAGTGTTTTGAGATCTATTGATGGAAAGAACTGTATATGAGCAAGGTATTATTATTTACTAACTAAACAGGTACAGCTTGAGAAGTAGCAGTACAAGTTTCCACTCCACTAATGTGGTTCAAACCTGATATTGCAGTACTATCTTTAGGTTTCAGAGTTTAGCTCATCTCCATCTCAGTACAACCCAGGACCTCTTTCCAGACACTGGCAGCGGCTATGCCAACTAGTACCAGTTGTGGTGTTCTTTTTTGAGAGACATTTAGCTATCTTCCCACTGGGAACTGGACTGAGGCCACCAAACAGACACCAGATGGTAACAAAGTTCAGGCACTACCAACAGGGGTGCATTTTCCCCTTATTTTTTCACTTTTAACTGGGTATTTTAATATTAGAAAAGACAATGTGTTAGAGTCCAATCCAAAGCCCAGTGAAGGTAGTGGGAGCCTTTCCACTGACTTAAATGGACATTGGATCAGGTACTAAGTGCCTTCTGTTATAACATTTACCTGAAAAATGCTGATTTTTTATAAACATTAGGGCCAGATTCTCAGCTACACAGTTTTACATCAGTGAGGGATTGGGGCCATTAAAGTACTTGTTCTGAACTGTGGCTGCACAGTGGCAGAACGTGGTGCTTTCAACGTGAGTAACAACAACCTATTGCAGGAGCGGACTTGGGAATTCATACTTCAAGATGGAAGAAACTGGACATTACGAGACTGGGTACAAGACAATTAAATCACCACCTCAACTACACCCGAAGTCAATGGAAGGTTTGCAACTGCTCCATCACTTTCCCCCCAACACCTCCATCAGCTGCACAAATTTTGGCCACATAGCAGCTCTTCTGCAGAAGGATTGGTGGCAGCTTTATAGTGCCCTGGTAACACACCTTCTCCCCTCTTTGCACACCATTTCCTCAAACCCCGTTGCAGCATTATTCATGCCCAACTGCTCTGTGGAAAAGAGGGGAGCATATGGGCTACTGTATAACAGCTGGGCATTGGGCACAGTCATCAGTAATTTTTTTCATTTCAAATCATTCACAAGCTGCAATTACACTAAAAAGTCCATTGTTCATACTGTGGTTATATTACCATCATCACAAAAGTGAAACAGAATTAAGCTTGCCTGTGCTTTCTTGACCTAGGAGCCAAGTATGTCTGGCTGTGCCCCGAGCACTTAATAAAGCTGTCTATTAGTTCACAGAAGAGTATCTCTCCATATTGTTTGGGCAGGTATAATTTCACTGCACGACAGCACAAGCTACAAACACAAAACTGTCATTACAATATGTTGGCTCTTTTACATGTGCTAGATCTGTGCAACCTTATCTACTCGGCGGCTCAGCCATGGCCAGAGGCTACCAGACTAAAACAATGAAAACAGAATCACCGGAGAGAAGATAAATGGCCACTGACCATCCCTGTTATGGCTCCCATTTTCATAGACTTGGTAAGGTCTCATCCAAAGCCAGTTTAAACAAGGCATGATGTTGCTGATACTATCTCTGCAGCTGTTGCTAGGATACTGGCCAGCCATAACAGCAACTCCTGAAGAATAGCAAAGTGTCAGTCTGGGTTGTCCTCCTGGGAAAATCACTGACGCTACTGGACAACACAGAGTCTTGCTTCTTACCTTTCTCACTTCACTTCTACAGGAGGTTCTATGTTAAAGTTGTTGATGCTGTTTCAATACGCTGCCAATGGCACTGGTTCCCCAATTGCCTGCTCACATTCATAGTCAAGCCTGTGGTATTTGACAGAAACAACATTTCCAGGGTATAAGCAAATAATTTTAAGAGCTGGTCTTTAGAAATCCATTTCTCATAGTGCATCCAGAGAAAATAAAGGGATTAATTCTCAGATTAAAAATTCTCTACAAAATTAAAGAAACAGCCTGTCTGATTAAATGACTACATAGGTCTAGCCTGTGTCTTTCTCTGTGCTGTTGCACCGGGCAAGAGAAAACAAGGAGTTATTCCCCATTTCCCTCCACTCTCGGCCTACCTCCAGGGCAGCAGGAGTCCTTGCATCTAGGCAGCGTAAGGATGGCCCAATCCTGTTGGTACAATTCCTTGCAGAGCTCCTGCTGGAGAAGGGAGGCTCACCACTGCCAACACAGGGCTGTGGCTTAATGTGACAACTTGTTTCCTTGTATTCTCCCATCTGTCTGTATCTACCTGTTGTCTCTTGTCTCTCGTCTTATAGTTTGATAGTATGGTAAGCTGGGCACAAGCAAACAATGTGTGTTTTAACATGACTATCTGTAAATTGGACAAAGACTGTAGGCCATACTTATGGAATGGAGGACTCTATCCTGGGAAGCAGTAACTCTGAAAAAGATTTAAGAGTAATAGTGGATAATCAGCTGAACATGAGCTGCCAGCGTGACCCTGTGGCCTCAAGTAGAAGTAAAGAGGTTAGTTTACTTCTGTATTTGGCACTGATGCAACCTCTGCTGGAATACTGCATTCAGTTCAGGAGTCCACAATTCAAGAAGGATGTTGAAAAACTGGAGAAGGTTCAGAGAAGAGCCACAAGAATGATTAAAGGATTAGTGATAGACACAAGGTGCTCAATATGTTGAATTTAAACAAAGAGTAAGTTAAGGGGAGACCTGATCACAGTCTAGAAGTACACGCATGGGGAACAAATATTTAATAATGGGCTCTTCAATCTAGCAGAGAAAGTTATAACAGGATCTAATGGCTGTAAGTTGAAGTTAGACAGTTCAGAAATAAGGTGTACATTTTTAACAGTGAGGGTAATTAACCATTGGAGCAATTTACCAAAGGTCATGGTGGATTCTCCATCATTGACAATTTATAAAGCAAGACTGGATCTTTGTCTAAAAGTTCTGCTCTAGGAATTATTTTGGAGGCATTCTATGGCCTGTGTGACTAGATGATCACAGAGGTTCTTTCTGCCCTTGGAATCTGTGAATCAATATAAGCACTTTTATACCGGTATACCTGCATCTATGCTAAAGAAAGGTTTCTGCTTTAACTATGTTATAGTTAAAGTAGCAAAAAACTTAAGTGCTATTACCAGGGCCGGCTCTAGGTTTTTGCTGCCCCAAGCAAAAAATTTGCCACCCCAAGCTCAGATAGGGCTGGGGCTTGCAGACAGCGCTGGAAGCGGAGGGAGTGATGTCACCCCAATATAAGGGGCGGCACAAGGCAGCGCAGCAGCCAGTGCGTAGATCAGGCGGCACAGCCCCGGCTCCCCGGCAGGACTTGCCCTCTCCTCCCCAGGTAGCGGCTGGGCCCTGGCAGCTCAGCATCCCTGGCTGGGGCTTCCCCTTCCCGCTGTGGCTGGGGACGTGGTGCTCTCACCCTGTCTAAGTGGCACAGCTCCGAGAGCGCAACTGCCCCGAAAAAAGAAAAAAAAAAAAGGGTGGCCGGAATGCCGCCCCTGGAAATTTGCCGCCCCAAGCACGTGCTTGTTTTGCTGGTGCCTAGAGCCGGTCCTGGTTATTACATAGCAAGGGTGTATAACAGGATCAGGATTTCACCCTTCTTCTTGAAGTCAATGGGAGTTTTGCTACTGACTTCAGCTGGCCAGGATTTTACCCCAGGACTAGTCTGTACTAGAAGAACTATATGGAGGAGATTGCAAAGTGCCTCTCTGCCCAAAGACAGTGCTATTAGTGTGATCAGCACAGTTGTGTAATCAGTTTTATGTGCAATAAATTTAAAGCATATAATTATTTAACATAAAAAATAAAATAGAGAAGGAGGAGACCTTTTCTATAAAGTCACATATAATTCTGCAGAACGAACTATTTTTAAATGAAGTACAGTATATGTGGATTTTAAAATACTCCTTTAACAGTTTAACTTAGGTGTGTTTTAATTAAATCTACAGAAATATGAGCAAATTAAACAACTGTTCAAGGGGATGCACAGATTTTTACTCTTGCACCTGACGTGAGGATCTGTTGACCCATTGTTAGCCGACGGCCAAGGATGTTTGGTGAGGTGCCAGCTATGCCCGTTTATACCATCCGTGACTTTAACCGCTAGGATGCACTGTCCCTTCGCGGCGGGCAGCCTGGGCTAGGCTGACAGGTGCCCCAATGGCAGCACTAAGAGCCTCTCCACACCCGTGACTTTAACTGCTAGAGCTCAGAGCTCCTTCGCAGCGGGCAGCCAGGATTGACTGACAGGTGCCCCAAGAGTTTGCCCCGTGGAGGCGGCACAACTCAACGCTAGGCTCTTAGTACTCTCACCTAATGGCCAGGCTTTAGAGCCAAAACGGCTGAGGTTCTTTAATTGTGTTGGCTGCTTTACAGTAAACCAGAGAAAATAAGTCAGGCTTATGCACAAATGGTCACCAAAATTTATTAAGCTAGATTCTAATCATGTGGTTACAAAATTGCTAGTGCCTACTTATTTAAATGTAGAGATGTTACACACACAAACAAGTTACAAAACTGAAGCCACAATCCCAAAGAAAGAAAACAAAGTATAGAGCTCTATTTCAAAATATGTGTACACTAAAGATAGGAGATCAGGTGTGGGTGCTTCTTACCCTCCTTGCATCTCTCGATTCCAGCGGTGCCAAGCCAGGATCGGTCACTCAATTCCGCGGAAAGACAAATAAGGGACAAGGCTTAGGGACCCTCTTAGCTGCAGAAGCCTTGGGAGGCTGTCACTTATCTGACCAGCAGATAGATAGTGAAAAGCACTCAAAAATCATGGTGCTGTAGGTCCCCTACTTATACCTCTGTACTCCTTTATTCTCTTTCTCCTTTCTTATGCCAAATTGAGGCTGGTCTGTCGGGGTGACGCCAGCTTTCGCAAGAGTAGTTTACACTTGCAAGGGAGAGAAACAATAAGTTTCGACTACTGGACATTTCTTTTATCAGGGTAAATATTTTCCCACCTAGGATGTTGGTGTGCGTGCATCACGCTATTTAGTAGGGGCTAAGAGCCATGTCTGTCACAGGGCCTCTGCCTGCTGTGAGCTTAATCGTTGTATATGTTCCCAGAGGCACATTGTAGCAGCACACCTGTGCTTTTCACAGCTTCAAAGGCTGTGCTGGAATATATGTTAAGTGCCCTGTTCCGGCTTCCTCCTGTGTTTCCAGCAATGCTGGTCTGAGTGGGGGGGGACTGGCTGTCTGGCTACACCCATGTTTTCTATATTCATATTATATTTTTCAATAGTCAGTTTGTTTACAACCATTTATCTGGGCTTTGAAGGAATATATTCAAGAAGGCACAATTAATAAGTTTTGCAGAGGTTATAAATGTAAATGATGTAATAAGCAGAAGACACATGGATCAATAAAGGCAAATGAACACAGAAAAAGTAACAGACTATTATTACTTTGATAGTTGGAAATCAAACTTGTATCAATACATCTGTTTGTAAAAAATGTATTTTAACAATAGATGTGGGAGTACAGAAGAATAAGTATAAAGTTTGTAGGTCCTTTAGTTTACATATATTTAATTTTTGTGTACTAGGTTTTGAGACTTAGAAGATGGAGTGACGTGCATAGAGACAAATGGCATAGATACAAACGGTGAACACAGTTGTTTGAATTTACTGTTTCACATAAGCAATCACTACAAGCCGCTGTGCATTATGTAACGTGGAAGGTGCTTGTTTGGTTTTTGTAACAGGTTACCACAACAAAGATATAACAGGAAGTGTAATCTGAGACACACGTTCCAGGAGCAAAGCTGATTCAGAGATCTTTCATCCCCGCACAGCACACTTTGTTCCTGACACTGGGCTGTCAGTACAGCTCCCTTGGCAGATGGTATATGCGGTGTCATTGGTGGAGGGAACTGTGCACTTGATATAATAGCAACTGAAGCCAAAATAAGATATACAGCACTCAACTTGCAATTGTAACTGTTCACCTTCGCTGTTCAGCTAGTGAATCCACCAGATAAATAGTCTTACAGCTTGTCTACACTACGGCACGGGGTCAATCTAAGATACGCAACTTCAGCTACGTGAATAGCGTAGCTGAAGTCGACGTACTTAGATCAACTTACTTAGATCTAGTGGTGTCTTCACTGCGGTAAATCGACAGCTAACACTCTGCCATCGACTCCGCTTGCGCTTCTCATTCTGGTGGAGTACCGGAGTCAACAGGAGAGCACTCAGCGGTTGATTTATCGCATCTTTACTAGATAATCAACTCTCCCCCCGAAACTGGATTGATCGCTGCCCTCTGATCCAACACGTAGTGTAGACAAGCCCTTAGTATGACCATCCCCCACCCATCTTATTCCAATTGTTTCAAACATGTTCAGAAGTCCCTGGGAAAGTCATGTAGCTCTTATTGTGGCAGGAGAAGATCTCCTAATTTTGTAGGCAGCTCAGCCAATAGCCTTCTTTTCATAGAATCATAGAATATCAGGGTTGGAAGGGACCTCAGGAGGTCATCTAGTCCAACCCCCTGCTTAAAGCAGGACCAATCCCCAACTAAATAATCCCAGCCAGGGCTTTGTCAAGCCTGACCTTAAAAACTTCTAAGAAAGAAGATTCCACCACCTCCCTAGGTAACGCATTCCAGTACTTCACCACCCTCCTAGTCAAAAAGTTTTTCCTAATATCCAAACTAAACCTCCCCCACTGCAACTTGAGACCATTACTCCTCGTTCGGTCATCTGCTACCATTGAGAACAGTCTAGAGCCATCCTTTTTGGAATCCCCTTTCAGGTAGTTGAAAGCAGCTATCAAATCCCTCGTCATTCTTCTCTTCTGCAGACTAAACAATCCCAGGTCCCTCAGCCTCTCCTCATAAGTCATGTGTTCCAGTCCCCTAATCATTTTTGTTGCCCTCCGCTGGACGCTTTCCAATTTTTCCACATCCTTCTTGTAGTGTGGGGCCCAAAACTGGATACAGTACTCCAGATGAGGCCTCACCAATGTCGAATAGAGGGGAATGATCACTTCCCTTGATCTGCTGGCAATGCCCCTACTTATACACCCCAAAATGCCATTGGTCTTCTTGGCAACAAGGGCACACTGTTGGCTCATATCCAGCTTCTCGTCCACTGTAACCCCTGCAGAACTGCTGCCAAGCCATTCGGTCCCTAGTCTGTAGTGGTGCATGGGATTCTTCCGTCCTAAGTGCAGGACTCTGCACTTGTCATTGTTGAACCTCATCAGATTTCTTCTGGCCCAATCCTCTAATTTGTCTAGGGCCCTCTGTATCCTATCCCTACCCTCCAGCATATCTACCTCTCTTCCCAGTTTAGTGTCATCTGCAAACTTGCTGAGGGTGCAATGCACACCATCCTCCAGATCATTAATGAAGATATTGAACAAAACCGGCCCAAGGACCGACCCTTGGGGCACTCCACTTGATACTGGCTGCCAGCTAGACATGGAGCCATTGATCACTACCCGTTGAGCCCGACAATCTAGCCAGCTTTCTATCCATCTTATCGTCCATTTGTCCAGCCCATACTTCTTTAACTTACTGGCAAGAATACTGTGGGAGACCATGTCAAAAGCTTTGCTAAAGTCAAGGAACAACACATCCACTGCTTTCCCCTCATCCACAGAGCCAGTTATCTCGTCATAGAAGGCAATTAGATTAGTCAGGCATGACTTGCCCTTGGTGAACCCATGCTGACTGTTCCTGAGCACTTTCCTCTCCTCTAAGTGCTTCAGAATTGATTCCCTGAGGACCTGCTCCATGATTTTTCCAGGGACTGAGGTGAGGCTGACTGGCCTGTAGTTCCCAGGATCCTTCTTCTTCCCTTTTTTAAAGATGGGCACTACATTAGCCTTTTTCCAGTCATCCGGGACCTCCCCCAATCGCCATGAGTTTTCAAAAGATAATGGCCAATGGCTCTGCAATCACATCCGCCAACTCCTTTAGCACTCTCGGATGCAGCGCATCCGGCCCCATGGACTTGTGCTCGTCCAGCTTTTCTAAATAGTCCCGAACCACTTCTTTCTCCACAGGGCTGGTCACCTCCTCCCCATGCTGTGCTGCCCAGTGCAGCAGTCTGGGAGCTGACCTTGTTCCTGAAGACAGAGGCAAAAAAAGCATTGAGTACATTAGCTTTTTCCACATCCTCTGTCACTAGGTTGCCTCCCTCATTCAGTAAGGGGCCCACACTTTCCTTGACTTTCTTCTTGTTGCTAACATACCTGAAGAAACCCTTCTTGTTACTCGTAACATCTCTTGCTAGTTGCAACTCCAGGCATCAGCGGTAATTATTACAGTAGCGGGAGTTGTTGCAGCACTGGGAATATCGGTGCCGAAGATGACTGTGCTGAAGGAGGTAAAGCAGGCTTTGGTGCCAATCTGCGCTATGTGCCATAAGCAGAGGCACTGCAGAGGTCCTTAGTACTGAGTGTTTAGCTGCTGCAGCCATGGTAGAAGGGGCAGTCTTGTCTCTGCAGTCCTTTTGTGAACCTGCCTGCTTAGGGTCTTTGGTTTTAGCGCTACCTGAGGATCCTATCGACTCATAGGTACTCAGCCATGCCACAGTCAGTACTGATGATGGAGACTTGGAGAACGCATCTTTTTCATATTTCCCTTTGGAGGAGAGGTAGTAACTCTCTTCTTCACCCATTTTTTGGGAGGCTGGTCCCTCCAGTACAGGGTCTGTGAGAGAGGTCTGCCAGAAGCTGAGGTGGAAGACCAGGAGAAGTTTGCAGTCCGGGTCAGAGGGCAGGCAGAGAGACTTCTCCATAAATATTAGTTTTAGTTTGAAGTCCCTCACTTTCCTGGCACAGGCCTTAAGGTTTTGGCAATAGAAGCACTTCTGAGGTACGTGAGCTTCCCCCAAGCAGCAGACACACCGGGAATGTCCGTCCAAGACTGGAATTGCCTCTCGGCAGGAGAGGCAACATTTAAAGCCCAGAGACCCGAGCATTCTCGGGTGAAGTTGCCTGCACGAGGGGTGAATGAATGTTATTATTATATTATTACTATTATTTACGAGGAGAAGAAAAAGAAAAAAGATTTTTTTTCCTAACTAACTAATCTATCTACCAAACGATACTGCTAATCCTGTACCTAAAGGTAAGTCATGCAGAGCCACTGCCAGAGCTCTGACTCAGACCAAGGGTGGCTGAGAAGGGACTGAAGAGGAAAGTTGGGTGCAAAGTTAACCACCACTGCCGGTGTGAGACGGGAAAATAGCATGTGCTACCCAATCAGGCACTGTTGTTGAAATTCTCCGACTAGAGGCACGGGTGCATAATCACCTGAAGTGGAGCACACAGAGGGACATCACTCAAAGAAGAGCTGTCCTATCTATCTCCCACACCATTCTCTCTCCACACAGCCCTTGCCACAGGGATTAGTCAGGGACTGAGATGGGATGGGGGGGAGGAGACATGGCTATATTCCATCTTTCCTCAACTAGTGAACATCCCCTTGGGTACCATTACTAGTTTGTTCAGGTAGGAACAATGCCATGATGCTCTAACTTGTGCTGGGGACAGGCAGAGAATCATGGAGCCACACCGGACTTCCTGTCTGCTCCCCACCCCCATGGCACTGAGAGGCCTTTGGCTGCAGCAAGGAACCTGTTCCACCATGTTTGTATAAGTGTGTGGGGAATTACACAAGACACAGTTATGTTGACTGATATTTACATTCACTAGTTCATGTTTGTGAAGGGCTTTAAAGATGAAAAGGGGTATGTAACTGTTAAATATAGTTATTCGTTATGTCAGATGTGGCGTGTGTAAGTCCTGGAGGTCTGTAAGTGCACTTGCTGTATCAATGTATGGGACTATCATAGAGCGACCCTGCCTGGAGCGCCCTCCTGCAACAAGCCACAGCATGACAGATATGACAGGTATGCCCTGCTTCAGTTTCCTTCCCTTGGTTCCAGTAACCTCACACAAGCTTTCTTGCCTCAATAATACCCCTCTTCAGGGCTGGTTTGTTTACTATTAGAAACCTTATGCAAAATAATCCACCACAAAAATCCCAACATAAAAGCCATTCATCACCTCCAGTGCAAACAGTCACTATGAGCACTTGACATTTTTGTCTCACAATGCCCCACACCCTTTGACCACATGTCACCTTCATTCATGCCCAGATTCTGTCAGTCCTGCTCAGGCCTGGGACAGCCATCCCAGCCCTTCCAACTGGAGCACAATCCCACTCTTCCCAATGGGAACAGCCAATCTCACAGCTGGAAGCATCCTTACCAGGGAAGCATCCTTGACTCTCCCTGGCCCTCCCATGGTTCCTCAGGGTCCAGGTTTCTGGCCCTGGATATGTCAACAAGTAAGTTGCTTTGCTGCTCCTCCTACTTTCAGCCCTTTACTTAAGTTCTCTAGCTTGGGGAAGACCAGCCATCAAACCCCTCTGGCTGCTCTCCTGCCTTCAGCCATGTCTGAGGTCCCAAACATACAATCTCTGGCAACTCTCATTGCCTGCCCGTCTGTCTGAGCAAGGCCCTGATTCACCAGCTCCCTCTCTCACTGGTCTCCTCACCTAGGGCCCAGGTGCCCTCTTTTAAGCCCAATTAATTAGCCAAACTGGAGTGTACTGAGAAGGCGCAGGAACACTGGCCTGCTCCATCTTAAAGAGCCACTGTCACCCTATTATGGGGACTTGTATCAGGGGAAATACCACTAGCTGGTACCCCAAAATCCAAAACTTGACATTTTTTGTCTACTCATCCTTGAAAAGTACTTCCCTAGATTGCCTGAAATTCTAGACAATTTTCACTGATTGCAAATGTAGAGGCTGGCCTCTTGTCATTGGACCGTACTGGTCTTTTCCAAGAAGAAATCCCAGAAAGGGATTCATTGCACTGGAAACTCCATGAGGTTGACCTGATGGAGGATCCCTTGGAGGGGAGGAGATTTGCCACCACCACAATGATGCAGAGAGAGGGCATCCAGCCTCTTAAGTAGCAGATGTCCTTAGAGCTGTGTCATTTTAAGGGCTTGTCTACACTTACTGGGGCAGCGATTGATGCATCGGCAGTTGATTTAGTGGGTCTAGTGAAGACTATATCGACTGCAGATCACTCTCCTTTCTACTCCTGTACCCCACTGGATTGAGAAGAGTAGGGGGAGTCAATGGGAGAACATCTCCTGTCAACATCGTGTAGTGTGGACTCCACGGTAAGTAGATCTAACCTACATCGATTTGAATTACGCTATTCACGTAACTCAAATTGTGTAGCTTAGATCGAATTAACCCTGTAGTGTAGACAAGGCCTAAGATACTGATGGAGGCTCAAGACCATGTGCACAGATGCCCAGGTCACCACACACCCCTCCATGGCAGCATGGTTCCCTCAGGATCTGTTCCCATGTAGCCTCCACCCAGGAACTTCACTTGGATTTTATACTACTGAGGGAGTCGTTACATAAAATAATGTTGACAAAAATCAGCATTTGATTAGTCAGGAATCCCTGTAGGGCTTTGGGGAGACATCCCCCAGCCTTACCCCTTCCTGACCTTCAGAATCTGAACCCTACAGCATGCCCTGGGAGAGCCCTCCATAGGATAAGAAGGAAGCACAGTGGAGACAACATGACCCCATGACCGCAGACTCGACCAGGTTCGACTCTGCTCCCATTAGTGGATAAGAGAATATAGCCCTGTGTATTTTACACAGAGGACAACAGCTGTGAGCAGTTCACCTACGTCTCACAGCACCACAAAAAATGAACATGGTCGTTGTTTGGACATTGGAGCCCTCCCTGCTTCAAATCAGCGGAGGCGCCATTAGATAAACAGAGAAGCTAGTGTTTGAGAAGTTGGCAAAGTGGATATCCATGTGGATATTCATAACACACATAGAAACATTACCTCGGACAGCTCAATACAACAATGTATGGGAGGAACCAGTTTTTGGAGTAGGGGTGCCAAAGATCAGGTTCATTACTCTGGTGTAGTAGAGTCAGTGTACAGAGAAATTGCACAAAAATATTAGGCCACACTCTTGGCTTTAAACAATAATGATTAGGGCTGGTTGAAAATTTTCCATTTAACTTTTTTTTTGTGACAGAAAATTGGTTATTTGACTAAATGAACATTTTCATCTTCAAAAAATTTTTGATTTCCATCAGAAAACCAAAAATCCAATAAATTTGGTTTTCAGCAGCTTTTGTCCAAAAATTACCAAGTCTTTTTTTTTTTTAATATAAAAACAAAAGTCGAAATTTTCCCATGGAAAAACCCAATTTCTGACCAGTTCCAATAACCATAATGGAAATTACAGGTTGCAATTTGAAAGTCTTATGACAAGTGTTCAAGTAGCAGCAAACAGATCTTGAAGTTCACGGTTCATACTATCATGGCTCAGTCGGCTTTCACTGCCAAATGATTACAGCTGCAGATCAGCTCCAAGGCTATTATGCTCATTATTTGAAGATAGCACAGTAGCAACCTGGTCTAACCTTGACATTTTTCATAAGTACAGTTGTAGAAATCTGAACTGTTGAATACAAACTTTGTACAATGTATACACACACCAGCTGATGAGTCAGACTTAGAACAAGGAAAAAAAATGCAATGTTTTTGTACAGCACAATGCTTTTGACAGTGTTTTTATCAAACTATGCCTTTTAAAGTGTTTAGTTCTTCTTTGAGTGATTGTCCATGTCCGTTCCAGTCAGGTGTATGCGCACTGCGTGCGCGCCAACCGGAAGATTTTTCCCCTAGCGGCATCCATAGGGTCAGCCTGGGCGCCTTCTGGAGTGGCGCCTTCATGGCACCCAACATCGGGCCCCACCACCCCCCCAGCCCCTCAGTTCCTTCTTACTGCCCGTGACGGCTAGCTGGAACTTTGCTCACTCTTACAGCAAGCACCTTAGCAGTGTCTTTGTTCTTAGTGTAAATAGTTATTCTCTATAGTTATACTTTTCATATAGTTAGTAGTGGTTTGTTAGAGAGTTCATTTCCCCTTAGCGGGTATGCCCGGGTCTCCAGGGTTTAAACTCTGTGAGTCCTTTGGAAAGTTTATGTCCAAGGGTGATCCTCACTTGTCTTGCCTGCGGTGCCTTCGTGAGACTCACCAAAAGGACAAGTGCCGCATTTGCAAGGGTTTCCGCCCAAGAACCCTTAAGGACAGAGAGCAGAGACTAAAACTCCTGCTCATGGAGGTGGCTCTGAGACCGCAATCTGACCCAGGACCCAATGACCTGGCACTGAGCACGTCCTCTTCGGTGCGCAGCACTCCGGTGCCAACAGCACGTGAAACAGGCCCGGCTAAGGACTCTAAAGCCCATCAGCACTGCCACTACTCGGGCCATAGGGCGTCGGCCTCAGTTCGGCACCATTCTCCATCTCCAGTGCTGGTAAAGAAGAAGAGGCCAGTGAGGGACCGATCACCCCCCTTGAAGCCTAAGGGACCAGTGCTGTCCGTGAGTGGCTCAGAAGAGACCACCTCTGCCTCGCTTCCGCCCAGGGTTTCATTGACTCCTGCCCCAGCCGGGGTCCAGTCGAGTCCGAACTCTCCTCAGACCCAAGACCATCTGGTAGACATACAACCACCATCGACGCCGGAGGCATTCAAGGCGGCAATGGACCTGATGCGCCTCCCGGTACCATCCTCCCCCGAAAGAAGGGGCAAATCTCCGGTGACCACACGCCCCCTGTTCCACTCCAGGGGTAAGCCAACCATTATGGCCCGTCGGTCTCCATCTCCGGCACCACCTGCACAAACGCAGGGAGCGCACCGCTCCCCGGAATCGAGTCGTCGTTCGTTGGCGACCAGGGAACTGCTCCTCTGTGGTCTTCTTATTCGGAGACCTCGGAGTCAGAGGTGAACTCAGCTTGATCTAGCAGATTGCGGAGCAGAAGTCCAGGTCCCAGTGCAGTCACCAACCATACCCGGCACCGTGGCAGCAACAGTGGCAACCACCTGCTCAGTGGCCCTTCTGGACACCCTGGGCGTACCATCAGAGCCAGGGTCAAGTCCATGGTCCGCGCTCCAGAACGGTGTTGGTGTCCTCGGCGTCGTTCGTGCCACAGTTGGTGCTACCCTAGGGCGGAGTGGCCCTGCCGACTCTCATGTTTTCGGCACCGATATCTCAGCCAGCTCCGGCTTCGGCTCTCCAGATGATGGCACCAGTGGAAGCCTCAGCTCCGTCCCTACCAACCCCGACGGTCTCAGTCCCGCCGGATATATCTGCCCCGGCACCGGCTGCGGCGCAGAGTTCTTCATCAGTACCGCATGCTGAGGGACCCTGTGGGGGCTGCAGGCAGTGAACTGGGCCCACCTCCTGTTCTCGCTTCCTCGTCCTCACCCGACGAAGCGGTCGCGGGGACTTGGATGGCCTCAGCTTTGGAGGACAACCGGGTTCTTCAACAGCTTTTAAGGCGGGCCGCCCAAAGCCTGGGGATTCAGGCAGAGGAGGTGGAAGAGGATTTAGATCCATAGACATCCTGGCTCCCTCTGGCCCATCAAGGGTTGCATTGCCATTTATCAAGTCGATAACAGAAACATCTAAGAACTTGTGGCAAACTCCTTCTTCTCTGGCACCTATGGCCAAGAAATCAGAGTGCTGCTACTTTGTTCCCTCTAGAGGGTCTGAACATCTTTACACCCACCCTCCTCCAGACTCTTTGGTGGTCGACACAGCCAATCAGAGAGAACGTCAAGGGTTTCGATGCCCACCCCTAAAAACAGAGATGCCAAGAAACTGGACCTGTTTGGCCGGAAGGTCTACTCGACAGCAGGCCTGCAACTTCATATAGCCAACCACCAGGTCATAGCAAGCTGCTACGGGCGTAACACCTGCTCATCTATGGCTAAGTTTACAGAACTTCTGCCACAGGAAGCTCAGGGGGAGTTCTCTGCGCTCATGGAGGACGAGAAACTGGTCTCCCGGGTGTCTTTGCAAGCGGCCTTAGACGCAGCGGATGCGGCCTCCAGCACTTTGGCCACAGGGGTGGTTATGAGGAGAGGCTCCTGGCTACAGTTATCTGGTCTTCCCCACAAGGTCCAGCAGACCATTCAAGACCTTCCCTTCGAGGGTGTAGCTCTCTTCTCCAAGAAGACGGATAAGAAACTTCACAGCTTGAAGGACTCGAGGGCTACCCTTCGTTCCCTGGGGCTTCACACGCCTGCCACCCAGCGCAGACAATTTAGGCCTCAACCTGCCCCTCGTCCTTACCAACCCCAAAACTGCCAGGACGCTCCACGTAGGCGGAACAGGAGCACTCGGAGGAGGCAACACCCTCCCTCTGGACAAAGCTCGGGCCAGCCCAGGGCCCCACCGGGCTCTAGACCACCCTTTTGAGGGTACGGTCGAGGACGGCTTGCCAGTACGATCTTTGGATCCTTCCCATCTTACTTTCTCATCCCATCTATCCCCTTTCTACTGTGCCTGGTCTTGAATTACTTCAGACCGATGCGTGCTCCGCACGGTAGAGAGGAGATATTCCATCCAATTCTGTACCCTCCCGCCCCCCAACCCCCTTCCCTGTCCCTCTTCAGGGACCCCTCTCACAAGCAACTTCTAATTCAAGAGGTGCAGTCCCTCCTCTCAGTAGGGGCAGTGGAGGAGGTTCCTCAGGAGCAAAGGGGCAAGGGTTTCTACTCCCGGTATTTCCTCATACCGAAGGCCAAGTGGGGCCTCAGACCCATACTGGACATGCAACAGCTCAACAAGTATGTAAAGAAACTCAAGTTTCGCATGGTCTCACTATCCTCCATTATTCCCTCACTGGATCCAGGAGACTGGTACACCGCCCTCGACTTGAAGGACGCATATTTTCATATCGCAATAGTCCCATATCACAGACACTACTTCAGATTCGTGGTGAACAGAGGCCACTACCAGTTTGCCATCCTCCCATTCAGACTGTCGACTGCCCCCCGAGTATTCACAAAATGCATGGCAGTCGTCGCGGCGTTCCTGCGCAAGTGCCAGATACAGGTTTTTCCATACCTCGACAACTGGCTGATCAAAGGTCACTCGAGAGCCCAGGTGGAGGCTCAGGTCAAGTTTATAAGGAGGACCTTCCTTGACTTAGGTCTCCTCCTGAACAAGGAGAAATCTACGCTGTCCCCGGTGCAGAGGATAGAGTTCATAGGCGCAGTCCTGGACTCTACTCAAGCCAGGGTGTACCTCCCGGAGGCCAGGTTTCGCTCATTTCAGATCATCATACAGAGCCTCAGACGGTTCCCCACGACGTCGGCAAGAAACTGTCTAAAGCTGCTGGGACACATGGCCTCCTGCACATACGTGGTGCAGCATGCTAGGCTCAGGCTGCGCCCACTCCAGTCTTGGCTGGTGTCAGTGTACCGACCAGCCAGAGATGCATTGGACAGAGTCATAACCCTGCCCCGCCTGGTACTGGACTCCCTCCTATGATGGCTCGACCCTCGAATGGTTTGCACAGGGGTGCCTTTTGCCAGCCCTCAGCCCTCGCTCACCTTGGTGTCAGACGCCTTCGATCTGGGTTGTGGGGGGGCTCACCTAGGGGACTTCAAGACCCAAGGCCTCTGGTCCCAGTGGACCTCGCTCTTCACATTAATGTCAAAGAGCTGAGGGCAGTGTGTCTGGCCTGATATGCTTTCAAAATGCACATAATCGGCAGGTGTGTTTCAATCCTCATGGACAACACCTCGGCAATGTTCTTTATCAATAAACATAGAGTATACACTCCTCTCCCCTGTGCCGAGAAGCCCTTTCGCTGTGGGACTTCTGCATAGAGCACTCGATCCACCTGCAGGCTTCATACCTCCCAGGGGTGCGAAACGCACTGGTGGACAGCCTCAGCCGGACCTTCAATAGCCACGAGTGGTCCCTTTGGCCAGACATGGTGAGCTCAACCTTGTGGTTCTGGGGCTCTCCCCAGGTAGACCTGTTCGCCACTCTGGGTGACAGGAAATGTTGGACATTTTGTTCCCTCGGAGCCACAGCTTGGGGTCCATCAGGGACGCCTTCCTTCTCTCATGGGAGGGCTGCCTGCTATATGCTTTCCCACCCGTCCCCCTAGTCCACAGGGTGCTCCTCAAGATCCACAGGGACTGGGATCGAGTCATACTAATAGCGCTGCCGTGGCCACGTCAGCACTGGTTCACCTCGCTCCTGGAAATGTCCATAGCTGCCCCAATCACCTTACCACTGGTCCCCAACCAGATCACGCAGGACCAGGGCCGACTCCAGCACCCAAATCTAGAGTCGCTCCACCTTACGGCCTGGATGTTCCATGGCTAAGTGCCACAGAGCTATCTTGTTTGGATCAGGTCAGACAAGTCCTCTTGGGTAGTAGAAAGCCCTCCACCAGGGCTAATTACCTGGCTAAGGGGAAAAGATTTTCCATCTGGGAGGAGCAATGTAGTCAGTCGCAGCCCCTCACCTCCATACCATTTATACTGGACTACCTCCTTCACCTAAAGCATCAAGATCTGTCACGATCATCAATAAGGGTCCACTTGGCCGCTATCTCCGCCTTCCATCCGGGCTCAGATAGTCTCTCAGTCTTTGCAAACCCCATGGTCAGTCGTTTTCTCAAGGGTTTGGACAGGCTCTTCCCACACACACGTCAGCCTGTCCCTGCCTGGGACCTCAATTTAGTCCTCTCCAGGCTTACAGACCCACCATTTGAACCTCTGGCCACCTGCTCCCTGTTATATCTCTCATTCAAGGTTGTGTTCCTCGTGGCAATTACCTCGGCTCAGTGGGTTTTGGAGCTCAGGGCCCTCACGTCTGAGCCCCCTTACACAGTTTTTCCATAAGGATAAGGTCCAGCTCAGACCTCATCCGGTTTTTCTCCTGAAAGTCGTCTCCCATTTTCACATGACCCAGGACATCTTCCTCCCAGTGTTTTATCCCAAGCCACACTCCTCAGATAGGGAGCGCAGGCTGCACGCACTGGACGTGCGTAGGGCCTTAGCCTTCTACACAGAGAGAACTACGTCGTTCCGGAAGTCTATCCAACTCTTTGTAGCTGTGGCGGACAGAATGAAGGGCCTTCCGGTATCCTCTCAATGCATATTGTCATGGATAACATCCTGCATTAGGGAGTGCTATACCCTGGCAAAGGAGCCCGCTCCGCAGATAACCACTCACTCTACCAGGGCCCAGGCCTCCTTTGCGGTGTTCCTGACACAAGTCCCTATTCAGGACATTTGCAGGGCAGCTACGTGGTCTTCGATACATACATTTACGTCGCACTGTGCAATTACACAACACTCCAAGGACGATGCAGCTTTTGGGCGAGCCGTGCTCTTTTCTGTGGATAACTCCGACCCCACCTCATGAGCTCTAGCTTGTGAATCACCTGCCTGGAACGGACATGAACAATCACTCGAAGAAGAAAAAAATGGTTACTCACTTTCTCGTAACTGTTGTTCTTCGAGATGTGTTCTTCATGTCCATTCCAATACCCACCCTCCTACCCCTCTGTCAGAATAGTCGGCAAGAAGGAACTGAGGGGGTGGGAGGTAGGCGAGGCCTGATATTGTGTGCCATGAAGGCGCCACTCCAGGGAACGCCCAGGCCGACACTACGGATGCTGCTAGGGGAAAAATCTTCTGGCTGGCATGCACTCGGTGCACACACATCTGCCTGGAATGGACATGAACAACATATCTTGAAGGACAACAGTTACGAGAAAGTGAGTAACCATTTTTTTTTCCACAGAGATCCCTGTGTTACTATTGCTTTGAGCCGCAAATCCTAACACATGTGATTAATGCCTTTGGACCCAGTTCTCCACTGCCTGACCCATTGTGCAGTCATTTGCACCTGTGGAAAGTGAGTGCAAAAAGGACATAAAATGCTACCAAGTCAGAATAGCACAGCTAAAGTACAGAATAGAGTCTGTAAATGACTGCACAAGGGACAAAGAAAATCAGGTCTATTGATCGCAACAGGATGCTCACATGAGTAAAGTTTATGCATGTACATAAATGTTTGTAGCATAGAGCCTATTCTGGTCTTCTGATTTAGAACTAATAAATGTAGGTATGTGATTATTAATATACCAGCCAATTCAGCCATAGATTTATATATAGTTTGTTTATTGTAGCTCTATCCCCTAGCTATGGACTATAGGGAAAGCAAATTGGATTTGTAAATTAGGTGACATGGTAAAATGTGACACATTATTTAAAAGGTTTTCCCTTACTGAATGGAAATTGCCACTGAAATGGTATCTGAATGACTTGTCCATTATAAAAAATGTAATTACTTACCTCTATTTTTATCGTTTTACCAGAACACAGTTCCATCAGCAGCCTTCGCCTGGCTCATTCCAGAGATACAGATTATTACAATGCAATTTCAATGTCCTTTGAAGATCCACATGGCCTGCTTCAGATCCATAAGTGCTGACAGGAAGAATAGAGGTCAGAGTTAGAGGGAGGATAAACAGACAAATTAAAGTACCACCATGTGCTTAACAAGGCCTTTAACTCGGGACTTTTTGAAATAGTTGTTAAAACCACAGATTAAAAAAAAAACAAAAAAACCACACCAGTGAAGATGTTACTAATCTTTGTAATTGCAATTTGAGATAGCGTCACTGTGGGACCAAAGGATGATTTACTCAAAATCTATATGCTAGGCTATGTCCCCACCTCTCAGAAAAATAGTCCCTGCCCCTTAAGAATTTACAGTACAACTGACAAGAACATACTAAAGGAGGAGAGGGGGACACAATCTAAATGGGGACCGTTTTTATAGACATTCTCTATATATTGGTTGTGGGCGTGGGAGAGTCTATTATAATTATTAAATAAATGCACATTAACTATATCTGACTGCCCCTAAGTCTATTCAGCATTAATTGGGCAATTTCTTGTCAGAATGAGGTGGATTCTTGTGGGGATCTGCAGGAGGAGAGGGCAAAGGCCTTACGGATCAGATCAGGGCAAAAGTTCCATTCCTAGGGAGCAGGGTGGAAGGAGGCCAGAGGGAGCTGTGGGAAAAGCAGATACATTGGCTGTCAAAGCTAGCAGAGTCGAGGGAATACAATAAAGCTGTGTCTACAATTAGCAGTTTTCACTCTCCACCATTGCAAGAGTGGGGAACTTGTACAAACACAGCACAGAGAGAGAATTTCCAGGGCTATAGCTACAAATTGTAATGGTTCAGTCTGTGTAGATTCCTTCCAATATTATATTTATTTTTAGCACAGTAACAATCCTGTGTTGTAGTAAACTATGTTCTTGTGGTATGTTCAATTTGTTTCTGTGTAAAAGCCCAGCATTATTCTCATTTATAGTGTTTTCTTGTTTATGCTGCCCCCAAATGACTGCTCAAAGTAACTACACTATTGTGCATGTAATTTTGTCCTTACTGCTAGAGAAGAATTGATCTCCTACATATCCAAGCACAGCACGGGTGTTGATGGCTCTCTGCTTACATGAGTCACCTGGCTTCATCAGGTAGATACCACAGGCCTTTGGCTAGCTTCCAGCAGCACTATCCGTTTAAAAAGGAACAGTGCAAAATGCTAATCCACACATTGCCTGCCTTACTTCCCTGATATAGGAAAGCAGACTCTTCTCGGATGTGGATCCAGAGTGCTGGGAGGATCCAGTACCTCTTAGTTACACACTACTTTGGCTTTAAGAGGAGGAAGCTGGACAAGGAGTGATATTCTGATTGTGGGGCCTATTTCTGCTCCCTTATCCAATCACCCTTACAGGCAGAGTTCCTCTGGGCATAGGGTTGCTAACTTTGGTTCGATGAATTCCTGATGGTTTCATCACATGACATTATCTTTAATTAGAGATTAATCTTTAATTCCTGGAGACTCCAGGATAATCTTGAAGGGTTGGCAACCCTATCTGGGCAGCGTCCACTGACTCCTTAGATGCCTTTCAGAAGCTATGGGTGCTGTTGGGGGTTCTCTGGTTCCTTGATTTTTAACCTTTGATCTCATTCCCATTCATGTTTTCTCCTTTGTTGTCCCATGTCCTCACTGGTGGCCTGGGCCTAGTGGTTCCCCTGTTATGCTCTGATGCACCCAAGAACAGCAATCCCAAAATGCAAGAAAATCAAAGCTAGACACACATGTAGGTGGACAATCAAAAAATGTAATAACCATGAACCAGTTAAGTCAGCAAGTCTGAACAAAACATAATAATAGTCCAAATGGCAGCTATGTAGCAGCAGGCCCTGAGTAACTGTACACACCCACCTCTATGTGCACAGCAACGTGCGCACATACACACGCACCCCTTAGTTGAGAGGGCAGGTCTTTAGTTTTGGGCAGGCCTAGACCTGCCTGTCCCAGTACCCACAAATCGTCCCTTGGCTTTAGGCTCTCTTTGTATTTGTCTTCAGGTCTGTGTACAGTCTCATTATTGCCCTATGTTTTAGTCTAAAAAGCACAAACCAGTCAGCATTTAGGACAGACATAATCACAGTTCTAATCAGGGCTACTCTTGTATGTGTTTTTCTGTAGCTAGTTTCTCTGAACTTTATTGTTTGTAAGGGTTTGCCCCTTTCTGGCATTCCTCACAGCGTGCAACTTTGAAGACTTCTGAGAGAGAAGAAATTTAAAGGATATTTTATTCTGCATTATTAACATGTTGTTAAGTTAATTACATTCACTTACTAAGTACCTGCCATGTAAGGATCTCAGAAGAATTTACAAACATCAGTGAATTTAGCCTCACAGCACCCCTAAGACAGAGAGAAGTATTATTATCCCCATTGCACTGAGGAGCTAACTAGAGCTGGGCGAATAACTGATAGTGTGGCTTGCTGGCAGTTCTGAAAAACTGGTAAAAAAAAATTGGGTTCAACCCCAACTGAAACTTTTTAGAATTTTTTGCAAATTTAAAAGTAGGGAAAATATAGTTTTGGGTTGAACAAAATGTTTTGTTTCAGGTATTTTTAATAAAAGGAAAGGAAATTAAGAGCTAGGTTCACAAAAATTGAGGAGGAGGAGAAGGTGGTTGTGGTGGCAGCAGCACCACCTGCCTTACAACCAATAGCCGGGGAACTCATTTCGGAGACCCAGGTCTGAATCCCCATTCTAGAGCAAGGACTTGAACCCAGCTCTCCCTTAGTAATTTTCCTAACCACTGGGTTATTGGCTATTGTGAGGCAGGGTCTCTCAGAAGCTCTTCCGCTTTTATGTAAAAGTCATGACACGACTTTGTGAAATATTTCAATTGAAGTGAACTTGCATTTTTCAGCCAAAACAAATGTGCCCAGCTGTAGAGCTGGCTGAAGCACAGATAGGTTACATCCCCAACCAAGAGCCACCCAGCAGGCCCAGGGCACAGCCAGGATCAGAATCATGGACTCTTGACTCACTGCCCTATGTCTTAATCACAAGACCATCCTTCCTCCCATCACTGCTGTGCCACCACAGAGCTCCACAGCATTGCTTCCCAAAGCTGTGATTTATCAGTTAGGCATCCTCCTAAAGTCATGGTTCATAAAAAGAGACAGCTATGTGATCTTGTAAGACTAGCACTGCACTAGTTAAGTCATGGAATACAAGCAAGGGCTTCCAAAGTGAGAACCTTTTCTGTTCCAAAATGTCATGAAGGGCTTTTTCCTACCTAAGGTCTGGTCTATACTTGGAAATTTCCCAAAATAATTATTCCAGAATAGGTATTTTGGTAAATTTCCATGTGTAGACACAAGCCCCAACATTTATCCAAGAACAAAAGCCACTGAACTTTATAGCACTCTCCTGATATCTAAAATCTCTCACTCTTCCCTCTATGATCTAATAAGGACAGTTGTTCCCTGCACAGAATCTTGTTTCCTTCCTGATCCTCAACCATGACATCTACTGATTGCTATATAAACAAACACATGCAAAATAGCTGGGTGCAAAGTGCTTGTTTTTTGTTTATTGTGTACAAATTGATGTCAGCATTTACTGAATTCAGATACTTAACCCTGGAAAAGTATATTTTCCATCCATACTTTGTCCACCAACTGCAACCATTAGCTCAGACTTGCAAAATTCTATAGCCTTGACAAGTAAATATTATTGATGAGAGAATTAAATATAATCAGGGTCAGCTCTTTAGCTGGTGTAACTCAGCAAATAGCTTCATTGGAGCCAAGAGAGCTATGCCAATTGACACCAAATGAGGATCTGGCCTTAATTTTTTCATCATCATTGGAAAGATAGACAAGCAGCTGTTATGTCTGGGCCAGTAAGTTTTTATGACCATTTTTGAAGCTGCATTAGCTGTAGCCTAAGGGCAGAATTTTTTTCTGCAGGATGGTAATTTTTGTGGTGATTTAGGGCTGCAAGCAATTATGTACTTTTCCACTACTTTTAACCATTACTATCCAAAACTATGAGTTAGTCAATATCTGCATTCCTTTGAGATGATTTTCCCAGCACTCTGAAGGAGAACTATTCACCTAACACAGCTGCTACTCTGAAAACTGGAGGCATTGTTACCCAGACTATTCTAAACAATACAGATAACACTGTTCTGGTTTGAGTATTGTGAATAAAGAGATTTTTAAATGCCATTCAACTAAGCTATCAGATCCAATTCTATAAATTATATGTTGTGTAAAGCTAAGTGAGGTAAAGAATCTTTAAACTTATGGATGATGTCCAACTTCAGAAACATGGATTGGCTGTGGTTGCCCCTTCTAAGCAATGCATTCAAGGACAAATATTTAACTACGGTCATAAAACAAAAACAAAAAAAACCACCTCAGAGATTACACCAGGTTTTTGGGCCTCTACATTCTCATTATTGAAATGTGATAGAAAATCTAGTCAGATTAACCCCATCTAGACATTTAGGGCCAAACTCTGTCCTGGCCAGCCAACTCAGAGTGCAAAGATGTTGCTCAGTGCAGCCTGAGGGCATGGCTACACTTGCAGATGTAGAGCGCTTTGAGTTAAACCAGCCTTCAGAGAGCGCAGTAGGGAAAGCGCTGCAGTCTGTCCACACTGACAGCTTCAAGCGCACTGATGTGGCCACATTTGCGGCACTTGCAGCGGCATTGGGAGTGGTGCATTGCATGCGGGGATAGCTGCCCACAAGTGACTGCAACGTGCTTTTCAAATGGGTGGGGTGGGGTGGAGTGTGACAAGGAGTGTGTTGTGTGTATGTGGGGAGAGAAAGTGGGTTTTGGGGGGCTGAGAGCATGTCAGCATGCTGTCTTGTAAGTTCAGACAGCAGCAGACCCCCCTCTCCCCCGTCTCTCTCTCTCTCACACACGGCATTCCACACTAATGGTTTCTTTGTCTCGGAGCAGATAAGCAGCCTGCTGTCAGAAATGGAGCTTTCAAAGGGCATATCTGCATTCCTGCAGCGATTCAAAAACAATGACAAGAGTGGCCACTTGACTTAAGGGGATTATGGGATGTTTCCGGAGGCTGATCAGAGCGCAGTAATGCAACACCTTGTCCACACTGGCGCCGCAGCGCTCCAGCAGGCTCTGTCCTTTATTATTATTATTTATTATTCCACTCACTGAGGTGGAGTCCCAGCAGCGCTGTAGCCGCGGAGTCAGAGCGCTCTACGTGCCTTGCCAGTGTGGACGGGTAGTGAGCTAGTGCGCCCAGGGCTCCTTTATTGCACTGTAACTCGCAAGTGTAGCCAAGCCCTCAGATGTAGTAATCCTAACAACCAGGACAGGGTGTCCACAAATACACTAAGGGTATATGCTCTGGAAACCACTTCACTGCCACTCAGAATAGCAGCAGTGTGTATGTGTCCCTGATGGCACTTGCTATGAACAGCAGCACACATGATATAGGGGTTTGGAAACTTCTCCTAAAACAATACACCAGGCCCTGTACAGTGCACAGCATGGTGTTTTAACACTCGTTTGAAGGATATGGAGAGCTCTGGCTTGCTTTTATATTCCCTGTTCCCTCTTATACACTCATCCATTTTGTTTCCATTGACTTTAATCAAAGCTGGATCAGGCCAACAGCAAGGAGCAGGATTTTGCTCTTAGAGTTCAGGTCTAGGCCCTAACTGGTGTAGTCAGACAATGAATTACACACAAAAGAATGAGTGGTTTGATGAAGTAAAACAGAACAGATATGTGAAGCAAAGAGACTGATTTTCCAAAACTGAAAGATCAAACCATTTCATTTAAATTTAAAAGGAGCTGAAATTGTTTGGCAAATGTTGAAGGTGGGCCTGGAATTTTGAACTCAGCCCGCTCTGAACACTTGGTTAAATTTCTGCCCTCTGTTTTTCACATGCAATGCCCGTAAAGTCAGAATAAATTAACTGTCCATCTAATGACATCAGTGGGATGGTAAGGGTGTAGCAGTAGGCAGAATTTGGCTCTGTTGGGCCTCTCATGTTCCTGTTTTTCTTCCTGGAAGCTGTACCCTGGAAAACAGATAAAGTAACTGTTGTGGAAAGCAAGCATTTTGGAATGCAACCATTGGCAATGAGTATTTGCCAGCAAATTCAGTAGAAAATGTGATTGGGGATTTGAACTTTAGCAAATTTTCTGGATTACGTCACTGTACTAACATAGTTGATGCGGGGGGGGGGGGTGTTGTACTGTTGACACTTGCAGTTATCAGTTCATACTGGCAGAGGGAAAAAATCTGTGATCAATAAGATTTAGTAGTGAAATATAAAACTAAAACTTTACCAAACAATCAGGCAAACAGCCCAGCCTCCCAAGAGCTGGAAGTCCCTATACTGAAGTCATGCTTTGGCAACCAATATAATCTCATAACTAGGACTGAGAGGAGAATATTAATCAGAGTTAAAGCATATGCAGGATAACAGTTTCCAGAACCCAAGTCACAGAGGGACATAGACAAAGGCAAATATTAAAAGGTACATATACTAGCCTTATTTTCTTTAGCTATTAGTGCTGCACTTTACCACAATGATCTGGTGTGAGGAGCATCATGGTTTAACAAACACAGGCTCTTGCTTTAAGGGCCCAATTCAATGCTCGCTGAAGGCAGTAAAAAGCCTCCCATTGACAACAGTGAAAGTAGCAGGAGTAGCTAAGCTTCCGACATACAAATATCCAGTTTTCATAGACTGGCCTTAATGACATGAAGAAACATAAGAAAAAAAGATACTTCAGCAAAATGGTTTCTATGCAAGGTAGCCTATTTCCCCTTGTTTTTTCCTACCTCTTCCCCCCCCCCCCCCCGACGTTCTTGTTAAACCCTGGATTTGTGCTGGAAATGGCCCGCCTTGATTATCATACACATTGTAAGGAGAGTGGTCACCTTAGATAAGCTATTACCAGCAGGAGAGTGAGTTTGTGTGTGGGGGCGGGGGGGTGAGAAAACCTGGATTTCTGCTGGAAATGGCCCAACTTGATTATCATACACATTGTAAGGAGAATGATCACTTTAGATAAGCTATTACCAGCAGGAGAGTGGGGTGGGAGGAGGTATTTTTTCATGCTTTGTGTGTATAATAAAAGATCTTCTACACTTTCCAGAGTATGCATCCGATGAAGTGAGCTGTAGCTCATGAAAGCTTATGCTCAAATAAATTGGTTAGTCTCTAAGGTGCCACAAGTACTCCTTTTCTTTTTGCGAATACAGACTAACACGGCTAACAAGATTTAAGTTTTTCTGTGAGGCTGCTTTAAGGGGAAAGACTAGAAAAACTGGACAGTGTCCAGAGAAACACTCAACTGATCAAAGAGCTTAGCTAGGATGAGAAGTTGGAGAATTTACACTACTGCAGTTTGGAGAAGAGGCCGCCGTTGGGGAAGGTAAATGGGGTAACAAAAAGGGATCTTGTTGCACTGTATGAAAACCAGAAAGGAAACTGTAGAGACTTAGGTCACAATCTATTCAAACTAAGCAGCAGCAGAAGTGAGATTACTCCAGAAAATTAAAAATAGACACGTTTATGTTAAATACATCAGCCTCTTCTAAAATTTCCCACAGTTTTAGTATTTGGTAAGCCTCATAGCCAGGCATCAAGCACTATGTCACTGAACAATGTTCAAAGGTGGGCTGCACAATACAGCACTGTAATAAGCAGCAAGAATCATCACAGATAATCCCCACTTATATGGTAAGAGAATACTGGCCTCTTCAATGATTGTCCTTAGTTTCCTCTATTTCAGCAAAGTGGATTCTGCCAGAATCTCTGGAGGTGGAGAATTCCAAGTGCCTTAAAAGGAAACAAACAAAAAAAACCCTCTTTAGTCTTGCCTACACTAGGAAATCATTCCTAACAATATTTCTCACAATAGCAACCAACAGTGCATCTCCACTGGTACTGCTGGCATTTTCATCACTCTATTGAATATAGCAGATGTAGGGGTGCCTAAGATCAGTGTTAAGCAACAGTGATAGATAATACCATCTGCACTACAAGTTCCATTGCTGGTAGCCCTGGCACCAGAGCAGAAAAACGATTACCGATTGTCCCAACGTGGAAAAGCTCTGGAGAGGGTATAGCCAGATGGCCAGCACTAAGTATATTCATTGAGCTGGCTTGCTGTACATGGACTATCACAAATGCCCACCCTCAAGTGCTTATTGTGAATGGGATTTTAATGTTCTGTGGTCCCCTCTCCTGAAATCTTGGTCTTCAGCTAATACTGAAAATGAAAAGTAACTTCTCCCTATAGACTATGTATGCCTAGAACAAGTCTTCTGAGAATATAGAGAAAAAGGCAGAACAGGCTGAAGATTAAGGAAAATTTTATAGTTCATTTCCCATTAATCACAGGGAGACAGATAAATAAAAAGGCTATTATCCCAAGCTGACTTTTACACATTTTAATTGTTTTATTGCTCAGTTCAGTAAGCCGTGTCTGCTGTAGAACTTATGGTAGCTGATTTAAAATTCAGCTACCTAAACCATATAGAGAGCCACACCGCTGATTTGCTTACTCAATAACTCTTCTACATGCCTGCTCACTCTGCTGTCTGGACTGCACCAACATTCCCAATGCTGCCAAAACAAATATTCACAAAAGTCAGCACTCTTGCCCCTCTTCTGTTTGCAAGTTAAAGACATAAGCAATTATATAAGAAGAAAGAGCAGCTTTATACAGCAGCAAGCAGGAGGGGAATACACGGACAGCTATGGACCTAACAAGAGTTACGTGCAAAAGTCCCTTTTTAAGGCTCCACTGCAATGGACAAAATGCCTGTTGAATCCTGTAGGCACCTAAACTCACTCAACACCTCAGGTTTTGCAGTAAAAGTTACCTACGTGCCTGCTTCTGTCTGAACATGTGCACTGCTGCCTCCCTCTAGGCACCTACTCCCTGCCTAAGCCCAAGAGATTCACAAACCAAGAGAAGATAGACTTTTGGCCACCTAAGTTGTGCGTGGGACCTGATCCGTAGATGTGCTGAGAAGCAGCCTACTGGATCAAGCTCCTCAGGTGAGTTCACACAAAACAGCCTAGGACAGGTGAGGAGGAGGATTGGTTAGGGTACTAACCTAGGGTGTGCCACCAATCAGAATGAGTGTTTTAGCCATTAGGCTAAAGTCATGTGGTGGGGAGGGGCCTCACTCAATCTCTCCTGTTGAAGCTGTTGGACTGTAAATAAATAATTAGAGTCATTGGAGCAGGGGGACTGGATCCCTCACATTCTGAGTGAGTGCCCTACTCACCAGGCTATACAGTCAGTCACTCTCTCTCATTCTGGCCCATTTGACTCTTTAAAAGAAATAGAGAGTAGAACTCCAACTTGCTCATTCAACACAGGTAATGTTATTGCCTCTTTGACAAAAAGTATTAGCAGTCCCCACTGCATGAAAGGGGTATAGTAAATACTTAACTGGTGCTGCAACTTCCTTGTGTAACCCTGTTAACATCAATACCTGAGCTGTAAATCATGGCATAATTTCACCCAATCAATAGCTTTGAATGCATAAAATCATCTTTTTAGGGAACTTTCTATGTTGGCATTATTTGGATTGACTTGATTAGTATTTGCAAGTTGTAGAGTATATTTGACATTCAGAGAACATGTGTGCCTCACTAAATTTCATTTCTTATTAGTGAGACAGCAAAGCATCTCAACAAAACTCTTTTAATTTAGGCCCAACCAGGCATGTTTCAAATCAGAGAAGTTCTGGGCATGGAGATCTTCAAGGATGCTGAACCAAGAACCTGACTAGGGAGAATTTAGCCCATAAAAGGCCAGCTGAATCATCCAGACAAGTCTCAGCAACACAAGACAAGCCAGGGGGGAGGAGGGGGCCTCCTCCATGAGTAATCTTGAGTAATGGTAACCTGATTAGCCAGCAGTGTTGCACTGAAGCGTACAAACCACAAATTAGCACCTGACCAACCCACCCACACAGTTTTCTCAGAACTAGGGTTCCATTGGGAATCCGGGTTGCAATGAAGTGGCAATCTAGCAAGGTACTGCAGACAGGTGGGAAGGGTTGACTGGAGATACAAGTTCAACATAATGCTCCCAAAACTTACAGTGTCCTTCCACAGAATTCCAAAAATCATCCCCAAATTCTCCCAAATCAACAAGATCTGTACCACGGGGGAGGGGTAGATGCTTGTCCATTGGGGAAAGAGGATGGTATGGTTCTGCCACACTTCTAGAGGGAACCTGTTGATGCTCTGATGGAGAGTAGCATCAGGAGAGATTCAATCCAGAAAGAAATGGAGGGTGAAATAACTTATTTACTTCTCTACAACTTTGGGGGTTAATATATTATGGAGTGCAGTCTCCCTCCTTTTTCTTATCAACTGAAACTCAACCAAAGACATTTATTGGTCTCCAGGCCTTTAGTTTTCAGAGTAGCGGCCGTGTTAGTCTGTAACCACAAAAAGAAAAGGAGGACTTGTGGCACCTTAGAGACTAACAAATTTATTTGAGCATAAGCTTTCGTGAGCTACAGCTCACTTCATCGGATGCATGCAGTGGAAAATACAGTGGGGAGATTTTATATACACAGAGAAAATAAAACAATGGGTGTTACCATACACACTGTAACAAGAGTGATCAGGCAAGGTGAGCTATTACCAGCAGGAAAGCAGGCGGGGGAAAAAAAACCTTTTGTAGTGATAATCAAGGTGGGCCGGGATAATTAGTCACGTTATCTGTACACGTTATACACTGGTGGGGGAGGGGGAGTATTTAAAGGACGTTTGGCATGCTGTATCATATGATGTTGGTGTTTCTGTGCCAAGCATGCTTTAACTAAATATTCTCCCAGAACAAAAGGTGGAGTCACCTCAGGCAACTTTTGTTTCATATCTATGAATAAGTAATTTTCTAATTGTCGGGGGGGGGGGGTTAAGTTTCAGTGTATATAAAACATTCAGACACTCCCTATTTTTAATGGCAAAATCCTTTTCTTGTCTACACTAGTCTTCAACAGCACAATGGGGAGTTAACCATTTACACGTTTCCTGGCTAGCCAATAGATTTGTTTTACTCTTTCCCAATTCATTCCAGACTTTTCTGAGGAAATATTCAAAAATAAAGCTGAAGAGATGGAACAATAGTCCCTCTTCTTCAAGGCCCCAACTATTGTAAAGTGAAAAATATGCCAAAAACGTGGGCATTTTCAAACATGTAAGCAGCAGCCTAAAGGCCTCACACAGCACAGCTGCTTCCTATAAAGACTGCCATGTAGGGACAGATTCCCTGAGTTACAGAAATTATTAGAGTATTTTTACACCTCTAATTAAGTCTCCAGAAACAGACATGTATTTTCATTATAAATGGCTTTCAAATCACTGGTTTTCAAAAAAATCTGTGATAACCACAGATTCCAGCATCATTTTTTGGGACTCCAGAGACACCATTTTTGACTGATTATATGCCGTCCAACTAAAACTCTTTCCTTTTTAGGGTATTTGACATTTTGCTAAAACTGCAATATTCACACTTTATACTATACAGTATCTACATTCTGGTTTAGAGGCCTTAAGTAATACAGGATGCCATAAGTGGTATGAAAAAATGAATTTTTAAAGGATATGATGTGTCAGAAGAAAAATGCTATCATTTAATAGGCTCCAAAATGAACACATTCCTGCAGAAAAGGAAAGATTACAGAAGAAGGGGACATTTGGGGAATGGGTACAGGGAGGAATAGAGCAGGGTCAGCTGATTTACAAATATGGACATGCACCAGGCATTTCCCCTATGTAGGAAGCACAGCACCCACATAAATACTGCAGACACAAGGCAGCAGTAGTATCCATAGAGTGATTCCACTGCTACTACATTGTCTGCGAGGGAAGTACTTAGTTTTTTGCTTCTTTAGGATCTCTAAAAAAAGCTCTGTATTGCCTTAATAGTATTTAATAGTATTTTCTTGGTGAAAGAGGGTAGGGAGATTTTTTTTCCTGCTTGTATTTTAATCTAAAAAATGTTTGGCATATCAAATTGTTGTTCGCAGTGTTGCTGTAGACATGTTGGTCTCAGGATATTAGAAAAAGACTAGGTGGGTGAGGTAATATCTTTTACTGGACCAACCTCTGCTGGTGAAAGAGACAAGCTTTTGAGTTTACACAGATGTGACCTGAGGAAGCGCTATATAGAAGTTCAAAAGCTTGTCTCTTTCACCAACAAAAGTTGGTACAATAAAAGGTATTACCTCACCCACCATGTGGGTGGAATATCAAGTGTGCTTTAGTTTTTTTGAAAAATTGGTCCTTAGAGCCTTGGTCTCTTTTTGGTTTTCATATTAGTCAGATCTGCATGTCTAGCTAGTCATTTCAGATACTGGCCCCATTTCTATTCCTTTCTCTAGATTTTATTTTTAAAAACAAAACCAAAAAAAATTAAGGCAACTGGGGGTTGAAAGGATATTAAACATGGATATTTTTACTTAACCACTCATCAGATCCCTGGAGAGCACTTAGTGCTATTTTAGTTTATTTATTTATTTATTTATGCTTTATTTAGCTGGATGGAGTCAGCATTCCAATTCAATTCTAAAGTGATGTATTTTCTCATGTAATAACTAAATAATTCAGAATTAATGAATATAAACAAAAGTATTTAGAACTAATCATGTATCAAAAATAAATAAGGTATATAGCTTAAGTATCTTAAGAATTAACGCTATTTTACTCTTAATTTCCATAACTGACAACAGCATTTTTATATCGTGTAAATGCAATGTCCAGTGAATTCCTCTGAGTTAAAGTCATCAACCTCCAGTATAAATAATGTATATTACAGTAAGATAATGTGAAAGTCCAAAGGAACTCATTCCCAGACTACAACAGAAAAGCTACTAAATCAACAACTGGAGCAGACAATAACAGTGTGAACTAAGGGAGCAGAACTTTTAAAGCATGTTACTTAAAATAGAAAAGCATTGAAAATGCCACTGACAAGATTAAATATGTGCATTCACACTTTACTGCTATGTGAATTGAAGTCAGAACATTAAAAATGATGTATCAATCAGATCTGTATTTCTTAAGTGACAACTAGCTATATTAAATTACATCATAAAAAGCCTGTGCTTTTTCTGTTTTGTGTTGTCATCACCAAGTTTCACATAATTTAAAAGGAAAATCATTTACTTAATCTAATTTTTAAACTACACTTAATATAAATACACTCGCACCTAAAACTCTCTGCGCTTCTTTACATTCTGATTCCCTCTACGTACAGGAGCTGCATGCAGGACAGATATTAGGAGCTGGAGTAAAGGGGGGCAGAGGGGAAGAGACCATGATAGCAATGAACATGTCATTCCAACTGTTCTTTCAGATTAAAAATAGAAGGATTTTAGTTCATTAGAACTGATTCAACAAGACTCTGCTTTGCTCACCAATCCCAGACCTCCTCTAAAGGGACAGAGCCTCAACTGCTGAAAACTGGCCTCGTACCACTGAAGCCAATAGAGCCAGACCCATTTAGCTGAGGGGCTGGCCCAAACTGTTTTAACAAGTTGACTATACATGAAGAAGCAATACTGGTGCCATATGCCCATACTTATGAAAAAGAGCATAGTTTTTCACTTTACTCGACCAAAGCCACATAACCCGTTTTTAGTCTATCATCTATTTGATACATCAGTGCAAAATAAAATAAACACAAAGCAGCATTATGGCTGAGAATCCAGATCCACAGAAGTCAGGAAATTAAAAATTATGGTTCCCACAGCAATTGTAATTCAACCCACTTGTGTAGTTTCTTTTACTATCCATCTTGTTAATATGTCTGCCTTAAATCACACTGGAAAGGAGTGGACCGCCACCACATTTGTTATGGACTCAGATATTTCTTCTAAAGTTAATCCAAAAAGCATCTCTCTAGAAGCCACCTTCAGTAACTAACTGTTCTCATGGAGTAGTTGCTCTTCACATATTGTTTAATAAAAACCACCCTCATTTAATAGCTACACCTTTACTATCCAAGCCACAGGGGAGAACTGTTATATTAATATAAACCACCTTTGTTTTGAAGTTGCTCTTGATTTAAAACCATAGCATGGAAAAGTAATTAAATTTAATAAAAGCCACCACTTCTAAGCAGAAATATATGGTACAATGTGGCCAAGTTACAATGGCTTTGAATTTTTGTGCACTTAAAATTCACTACCACAATGCTTTTAAAACATACATGCATTGCATATCCTTGATTGTTTTCCAAAGAGATATAAGGAAAAGAGTGAGTGATTGTAGTCCCCCTCTGCTCCCCGATGTTCAACGTGATTCCCAGTGCATATTTTAAGGGGTGTACCTGCTGTGCAATAATTCTCTTATCGCATAAGGGAAAAAAGAAATGTTTCCTCATGTTTGTGTTTGGACTTTGCAAAATTCACCAGGATTAAATCCACAACCCACATTTTAAACCCAAATGAACAGAGTGATGAACTATTATGGGCCTGATCCAGATTCAATTAAAAATATCACAAGAAAGACCTCTGTCATCTTCAGTAGGAATCGGATCAGCCCTATAAACCTAGCAATCTGTGCAAACAATACACAACATCTAAGATTCATAAGCACAAATATGCAACTAAAGCAAGAGGGGTCTGAATGTAGTAAACCTATAAAATAAAGTTAAGATAAAATAGTAAATTAACCTATCATAGAATTATAATCTGGGTCACAATGTCAATGTCCATAACTTCTGCCCCAGCCTTCATTACAATGGCAGTCTGCAAAGGGACACCATTGGTTTTTATAGTGCTAAATGATGCAGACAGGCTGTCTTGGAGAATACAGCTCTGACACCATCCCTCTTTTAAACAGGTCATCGTTATGTCTCAGATCAGAAAGTGGCTTTGCTTTGTTGCAGTGGACTCTGTGGAATGGAAACCTGTCCCAGCCAATATCCAAAATTACAAGGCAGTGAAGAATCAAGCCCAGTGCTCTCCAGAGGCTTCGCTGGAACATTGCACCACATCATCATTCCCAACATCATATAAGACACAGTTTAGCTCTAAGGTGCATAATTAGCCAAGCATTAACATAGGACTAGTCAAACTATATCAGAGCAATAGCCCACCTGGTCCAGTCTCCTGTCTCGGACACTTGTTAGTACCAACTGCTTCAGAAGGTGGAGTAAGAAATCATATAATGGACGATTATGAAGTAACTTGCCCACAGCAGACTTTTCTTCCTAACCCTCCCCCCATCAGTCAGCGGTTGGCTGATGCCCTGACATGAGGGGTTATTTATGTATGTATCTATTGAACTTTGGCTGTTCTTATTATCCACATAGATGTCTAATACTTTTTTGAATCCTGCTAAGTTGTTGGCCTCAGTGGTACCCAATGGCAATGAGTTCCAGAAATTGATTGTGCATTATGTACAAAGTATTTCCTTTTATCATTACATTTGTTGCTTTTCTTTACAATGTCCCCTCCTTCTTGTATTATGCAAAAAGCAAACACAGGAGGACCCAGTTTGCTCTCCTTCAACTATTCATTATTTTGGATTCATATATCAGGCCCCTACTTATTCACCTCCTCTCCAAACCAAACAGTTTCAAGCTTTCCTCATACAGAAAGAACTATTTCTCTCCATCCAGCTTTATTAGATCCTCTCTGTTTTAAAGCTTTCAAAAAGGCCTCCTGGCAGATCTGTCATCACTAAATTTAGCCTCTATTTTCTGAGAGTTCCCTTGTGGCGGGTGGCAAGCACGGAAGGCAGAGTCCTCTTTGTTTGTCCCTGTGGATTTTCATTTGCATCCAAATTGTACACAACACTCTAAGCTCACTTGAGTGTTCAAGAACTGAGCAGCATGTGACGCACGCAACACAGTCAGCAAGCCTGCCTAAAGAAGGACACTAGCTGCTGAAACAGCCTCTATCCCCCTCCCCAGGACGTGAAGTATCAGAATACAGCATGGAATGTGAAGGGGGTGAGGGAAATGAGAGGGGAATGAAGGAGACCAGCTCTAACTTCGGTTTCTCTGGTTCCTTTAGTATCTGTGCTGGTATTTCCATTGAAATATAAATTGAAATTAGAAGCCTATGGGTTTTAAATCTATTGATTTAATAGGCGGATAAATAATAGTTAATAAGATAATACTATATTAGTAATAATAACAGTATATAGGATAATAGTGCTTTCCTACCTCGCAAGGGTGTTGGAGGATAAATATGTCCAAGATTGTGAGGCCCTCTGATACTATGGTGGTGATGATAAGAGGATACTTTAGGCTATGTATACACCGCAGTCACGGGGTGTGAATGCCGCCCGTATACACATACCCAAGCTTGCTTTAATCTAGCTACTTCGGGGACTGCAAAGTAGAGCTGTGACAGCACAAGCTTCAGGGCAGGATGTAAAAACCTGCCTGGAGTCTTGGGTATTTACTCAGGTGGCTAGACTGCACTGAAGCCCATGCTGCTGTGGCTTCACTGTTCCAGTATCCAAGCTAGCTAGATTAAAGTAGCTCGGGTACATGATCTACAGATTAGTCTGCATGTGGGTATGATTGCAGTGTAAACATCGCCTCAGAGAGACAAAAAGAGCTCCGAGAGGCTCACTGGTTTAAAGTACCCAGTTCTCTCTGCAAACCATAAGCTCCATCACATCGAGGAGACTTTTATAAGGAAACTCTGCAAAATGAACCTCCTGGACTTCACCTCCTTCCCTCTTTTCATGTGCCTGTGGGTTTTACCATGACACAAGAAGATTACAATCCTGTAACATCAACCCTTAGTTTAGATAGTGTGATCACTTCCAAACGCAGACATAGCTAAAGAGTTCAAAGCTTCTCTGTGCAAGTCATTCAGTTTCTCAGGCTGTAACATGGTTTCAAGGGCATAGAAAACCAAAACAAAGCAGGTGTGTTCAGACAAGTTGATACACATGCGTTATTGACTTTGAAATGTGGTCAAAAGTTTTGTTTGGGTTTCTGTTTAGCAATTACTAGAAGTCAATCAAAAAAGTTTCACAAAGAAAGCAGAAACCAGATGAGATCCTCAACCCTGCTCAGATACCTACATCCTGGGTGTGAGGGCCAGAGTGGTGTAAAGGGGCCCAAAAAGGGGGAAGGATTCCCCCAGTGCAGGTACTGGAACAAAATAAAACAGTCTGAGTGTCCCTTCTGAAGATCCTATTGCAAGACAGTGGATGCTGTCATAACAGTCAGGTTCCCAGGGCCAAATTATGTAAGGACCTCTCAGTCAGTCTCTGGAGCAACCCATCAGGAGGATGGCACAAGCATCACAAGGCTTAAAGACATCACAGATCCCATCGCCCTAGGCTGCGGCTCCAAGGTCTGATCTACCCTTAAAAGTTTTTCCTGGCATAACTATGTCTGTTAGGAGTATGATGGTGACACAGTTATACAGGTAAAACCCCTAGTGTCAATGCAGTTATACCGGTATAAGGATTCCTTATCCCAGTATAGTTTATTTCAGTTCCTGTACAGGAATCAGCTGTACCAACATAACTATGTCCATGCTGGGGCATTGTACTGCTTTACCTATACCAGCAGAGTTAAAGCAGCAAAATTTTCTAGCATACATGAGTCCTAGGGTGCGTCTACATAGCGATAGAAGACCCACGGCACGGCCACTGCTGACATGGGGCAGCTGACTTGGGCTCACTGGGGCTCAGGCTGCCAGGCTAAAAATTGCTGTGTGGACACTAGGGCTCCGGCTGTGGGCTTCAGTGCAGGCTAGCCACCTAAGTAAATCCCCAGGGCTCTAGGCAGGCTTTTACATCCTGCCCTGAAGTGCATGCTGTCCCAGCTTCATTGCTCCAGTACCACAGCTAGCTAGATTAAAACTAGCTTTGGTATGCTTATATGGGCTGCATTCATGCCCTGTGATTGTGGTGTAGACAGAGCCAGCCTGAGCCCAAATGTCTACACAGCGATTTTTCAGCCTGGAGCCTGAGTCCCACAAGCCAGAATCAGCTGACCTGGGCCAGCTGTGGGTTTTTTATCTCTGTGTAGACATACCTTAAAATGTGCTGCACAGAGTCTCACCCTCTGCTTTTAGAGAAGAGGGTTTGAGAAATTGAAGGAAAATATTTACAAGCCCATGAGGAAGCCTGCTGGAAAAACCACACTGTTGTAATTCGTATCCATGAATCTGCTTAGACAAGACAACAGGGTGAAATACCCAAAGGACTTTTTAGGCATCTATCATCCAGATTTCCTTTCTAGCAGAGATTTCGTATCAGGGTTGCATAAAGGAACTGTAAGAACTTCAGTGCCACTGTTGACACTAAGAGGATGTGGTCTGATAACATGTTGGATGGAGGAGAGGAAACAGTAACACCAATGGGCAGAACAACTTGCTTTCAAGCCATCTGCTTTGGAATATTTTGACAGAGATAAGAAATGGAAAGCACTCCCCTAATACATAGAGACACAAGGTGGGTGAGGTAACCTCTCCTGCTGGTGAAAGAGACAAGCTTTCAGGCTATACAGAGCTCTTCTTCACGTCAGAGATGCTCTTCTTCGTGTCACCCACCTTGTCTCTCTAATATCCTGGGACCAACATGGCTACACCACCACTAAAAACCCCTAAAACATAGTTAAATATATTACGTAAGCCACCAAGATAAATACTCCAGTTAAATCAGATAGATAGAGTGACCAAAAACTATACAAGGGCTTAGTGGATTTGTACAAATTCCTAAAACTGATAGAAAACTAGTTTTCATGAGAGATGTTCTAATCCCACCTGTACGGTTTCTCTCATCAGATGTATTGGTCAAGCAAACAGCAATCTGGCGAGGACTAGGTGATCAAGTGAATAAAAGAGCCAGCTGCTGTTTATATATTGTACACTACTTTACACACACTCGTAATGTGTGACATCAGAATGTGGCATGAACATGTACTTCCATTAACGTTACTCTTTTTATGGAAATATTTCAGTTTAAGAAATTCTACCAGCTCTATTGCTGGAGAAATGAATGAATCCAGAAGAGCATGACTTAAGATCATACAGTGGGATTTTCAAAAGCTTTCAGGTGTTGCATAATTTTGCTCCCTCTGAAGTCAATGGGAGTAGAAGAAGACCAATGTTTTAGAGTTTTTGAAAATCCCACCCATAGTGTCTAACCAGGGAGATTTTCTGATCAACATTCTCTGATGCAGCTAGTGAACATTTCTGGCATCCTTCATATCTCTGCCCCAGACAAATACAAGAGGAAATCTGAGGTTACATTACTGACTTCCCCATGCTTCTTGAGCCTTAAACTTTTCTATTATCTCAGAAGTAAAACTGTGACGCTGGCTTATTTCAAGATACTACTATGCTTACTCCCATTGAGTAGCAGCTTTACTGTGCAAGTAGCAATGGAGCAAAAGTTACTACTTAGTATGGGTCTGATGGCAGAATTTGGCCTTTGATGAACTAGTGCACACCATAGAACCAAATTCTGCTCTGGACTTATACAGGTTTGTCATAAATATAAAGGGAAGGGTAAACCCCTTTGAAATCCCTCCTGGCCAGGGGAAAGCTCCTCTCACCTGTAAAGGGTTAAGAAGCTAAAGGTAACCTCGCTGGCACCTGACCAAAATGACCAATGAGGAGACAAGATACTTTCATATGCTGGGAGGAGGGAGAGAAACAAAGGGTCTGTGTCTGTCTGTATGCTGGTCTTTGCCAGGGATAGACCAGGAATGGAGTCTTAGAACTTTTAGTAAGTAATCTAGCTAGGTATGTGTTAGATTATGATTTCTTTAAATGGCTGAGAAAAGAATTGTGCTGAATAGAATAACTATTTCTGTCTGTGTATCTTTTTTGTAACTTAAGGTTTTGCCTAGAGGGGTTCTCTATGTTTTTGAATCTAATTACCCTGTAAGATATCTACCATCCTGATTTTACAGGGGGGATTTCTTTATTTCTATTTACTTCTATTTTTTTATGAAAAGTCTTCTTGTAAAAAACTGAATGCTTTTTCATTGTTCTCAGATCCAAGGGTTTGGGTCTGTGGTCACCTATGCAAATTGGTGAGGCTTTTTATCCAACATTTCCCAGGAAAGGGGGGGTGCAAGTGTTGGGAGGATTGTTCATTGTACTTAAGATCCAAGGGTCTGGGTCTGTAGTCACCTAGGCAAATTGGTGAGGCTTTTTACCAAACCTTGTCCAGGAAGTGGGGTGCAGGGTTTTGGGAAGTATTTTGGGGGAAAGACGCGTCCAAACAGCTCTTCCCCAGTAACCAGTATTAGTTTGGTGGTGGTAGCGGCCAGTCCAAGGGGGGACAACAGGGGGGAATATTTTGTACCTTGGGGAAGTTTTGACCTAAGCTGGTAAAGATAAGCTTAGGAGGTTTTTTCATGCAGGTCCCCACATCTATACCCTAGAGTTCAGAGTGGGGGAGGAACCTTGACAAGGTTGGAAGCCAGAGTAAATATATTTAAATCCATGGCGTTGCTCCTGATTTATCCTGGCATAAGTGAGAGAAGTATATGACCCACGTCTGTAATCTCACAGTTAGCTTGATTGTTCAAAAAAAATTTACCAGGCGTGTACATTTTACTCATGACAAGAACCAGGTTTATCCACCCAAAAAGCAAGAAATTACTTTTTGCTTGTGTAAGGAGAGTCAGGATGAGCTCTACCCTGACATCTGGTGGTGAGTCGTGGTGGGTTGTGGAAAAGAACTTCAGGGGCTGATCTCATTTGAATAGGCACACCCACCCCGCCTAGATGGTCACTTTGGCTGCTGTAGGAGTCCCACTTTCTCTGTTGGTGGGGCAGGAATAAACTGTAATTATCCTGATTATGTGAATCAAGGACAGTGGAACTGTACTTGGCCTTTTGTTATGATGGAGGGACTCACCATCAACTAAGCAGCACTCGCTAGGCAAGGGTCATGGGTTCCAAAACCCACTGAATAGAGAGAGACTAGGGACAGGTATTAATGCCTGGTGGCATGGGGGCCCCTGGGGAGGGTCCTACATGCTAATTGCACTGTCTCCTCTCTCTACTGTGGAATATCAGAGCTAGTTTTGATTCCAATAGGAGTCTAGTTACAGGCTGCTAAGCTGAAATCACTTTGGGCCAATAGTACACCAGCACTGAGGCTCCCCTAATACAAGCTGAAATCATTAAAGAGCTAAAATTACTAAGAGCTGAAATCACTGAGTGTTATGTTAAGTAGTGGGGGGTCCCGAAGCTATATTGCGGAGCAGTTTGCAAGATGGCTGGAGCAGTTCACGGGATGGTTGGTGGTGCGGAGCGGCTGCCAGAGCAGAGCAACTTGTGGGATGGCTGGTGGAGCAGAGCACAGCACAGCACCACGGAGAGGTGGGGCAATTGGCTTTGGACCACATAAGGTGCCCCTTAACCCCCCCATTTCCACCCAGGTTGGGAGGTAAAACTCTGCAGATAAACTTTTGAACTCTGGGCTGCACTGACCAGGGACAGAGACTTCTGGGTTGTTGGACTTTTGGGACTTTGGGTGACTTTTGGGTTGCTGGACTCAAGAATTAAAGGGAAAGGACATGGCCCAATTTGCTTGGGGTGGGTTTTTGCTCATGGGTTGTGTTATGAATCCTGTTGGTGGTGGTTCCCCAACATAATGCCACATTGTTTCTCTCTGTTATTAAAAGGCTTTTGCTACACTCAGACTCTGTGCTTGCAAGAGGGGAAGTATTGCCTCTTGGAGGTGCCCAGCGGGGGTGGTATATATTTGTCCCAGGTCACTGGGTGGGGGCTCGAGCCGGTTTTGCAGTGTGTTATTGGAATGGAACCCCTAGATACTGAACCCGGCCCTTGTTGCTGCCAACTCTGACGGGCAGAAGGGTTACACTTGAAAGCAGTGTTTTCTGTTAAAGTGGTTTTTCATCCTGCAAAGATAAGCAGTGAAAGAAGCTGCATGAAATCACTGTAACAAGAACAATGTCTGACTTAAGAAAATGGATATCACTTTAAAAGACTACAGCTTTAGTGATGAGTGTAACTTGTAACTCCCCCACCTGCTCCGATGTATCATTTAACAAGCACATCTTTTAGCCTCCAATGTTTTTGTAAGAGTTGTACATTCATTTTCCTAAAACTGGTTGTAGATATGGACAAAGAAAATAGATTAAAAGCATCTCTCAAATTTATCGCTTTCATGAAATTAGCATTCATTTAGACCTTAGATAATAAACATTCATATCTCAGAGCCTCAGCTATACCACTGAACAATAACCGTTGTGCACAGATAGATGTTAAACAAACACACTCCCACACATGTAGCATCCAGCCTAATGAAACTGCAGCCACTGGCAGGTTGCTGGAAAATGTTCCGGTTCCAGAAAGAAAGGTGGCCCACCCACGACCAGCAACAAAAGAGGTCTGTCACAGAGCCTCATTGTGTACAGCTAGTCAGCTGTTCTCAACCCCTCTGTAAAGAATGAGACTGAAGGCCAGATGTTCAAAGATATTTAGGCATCTAAAGATGCAGGTAGATACATAAGTCCTGTTCACTTCAATGGGAGTTAAGCACCCAGCCTGCTTAGGCACTTTTGAAAATCCCACTAGGCACCTATCTGCATCTTTAGGTGCCTAATACTTTTTAAATCTGGTTCTGAGTCCATAAAGCTACAAGATAATAGAGAGACAAGGTGGGTGAGGTAATATATGTTATTGGACCAACTTCTGTTGGTGAGAGCCAAGCTTTCAGGCTTACACAGAGCTCTTCTTCTAGACCTGAAGAAGATCTGTGTGTAAGCTTGAAATCAGAGATGACCTGGGCCTGCCAATAGTGGGGGTGGTGGGCAGAGTGAGGGCAATGTTACTGATCATGCTCAGTACAAGCCAAGCAGCAAATCTGGGGGGGGGGGCACACATGACCCCGCGAGTCCCCCCATGTGTCATCTCTGTTTGAAAGCTTGTTTTTCTCACCAACAGAAGCTGGTCCAATAAAAGATATTAACTCACCTACTTTGTCTCTCTAATATCCTGGGACCAACTCAGCTACTACACTGCATAAAGCAAACTATTTCCATTGACAAAATCACAAGAGGACATATATGTTTTGAAGAACTATACACACAGGTAATGCTACTGCTGAGAATCACGACAAGAGATTAAGCAAGAAAAGCCTGATTCTCCACGACCTTGTAACTTTTGTAGCCATTTCCAATTGCTCAAAGTGAAAGTGAAATAGGGGTATAATGCTACCTTTCTGGCTTGGCAGCATTTCACCACTGCTTTGTACAGGTGTAAATGGCTGCAAAAGGTACTAGACAATGGAGAATCACGACCCTAAAGAATAGCAACACTTAGCTCTTATGTAGCACTTTTCTTCCAAAGATCTCAAAGCACTTTACAAAGAAGGGGAAATTGAGTCATAAAAAGGTGAAGAGACTTAAGAACAGAAGAACAGCCATACTGGATCAGAGCAAAAGGTCCACCTAGCCCAGTATCCTGTCTTTCAACAGTGGCCAATGCCAGGTGCCCCAGAGGGAATGAACAGAACAGGTAATCATCAAGTGATCCATCCCGTCGCCCATTCCCAGTTTCTGGCAAACAGAGGCTAGGGACACCATCCCTGCCCATCCTGGCTAATAGCCATTGATGGACCTATCCTCCATGAACTTATCCTTATCATGAACTTATCAGGGTTCTTTTTTGAACCCTGTTATAGTCTTGGCCTTCACAACATCCTCTGGCAAGGAGTTCCATAGGTTGACTGTGCGTTATGTGAAAAAATAGTTCATTTTGTTTGTTTTAAACCTGCTCCTATTAAACCTGCTTGCCCAATTGTCACACGCAAGGCCAGTGGCAAATCTTTTAGGACCTTAATAGTCTTAACTGCCAATTTAGTGTCCTATCACTGGACCACATGCCTCCTCACGTTATCTTTGGAGAATGTAGATTTCAAAGTTTAGTCAGGGAGTTTTCACAGGCAATAGTTATTTTGGATATAAGTAAATTCAGAAGTAATTGAGGATATTCTGCATTCTAAACCTTAGGATTACGTTGTATCTGTTAGCCACAGATTGTTGCAAGGGGTAATGCAGTCAAACCACACCAGGAAGAACCCTGGGAGGCATTACATACAATACCTCTTGAGCACTCCAGTTGTGGTGGGTGGGTAGTTTGCTCTAAAGAGTGCAGCATAGGGTATATATTTATCACAGAGTCAAGTCAGGTGATCAGCACTTAGGACCAAGCACGCAGGTTAGTCTAAGTGTACACAGTCATACCCAAGTTACTGTGTCCACGGATGCTGCTCTCACCTGTGTGTGTTACAGGGACTTCTGGGGGCACGCCCTAAAGAACTTTGTGTTGCAATAAGCTGAGCCACTTTATGATTCTTTCCCAGTGAATTGTGGGAGAACCTGTTCATCTTGGGTACACAGGAGAAATTCTGGGAAGGCATTGGAGGACTACAAGCATTTGAGTGGTTTAACTTAGTCCTCACTGAAAAGTGGTTGGGTTACTAGTGGATTTGGTCTGCAGCCCCACAATAGGCCATCTAGCGTGGACTGAAAGCACCGCTAAACTCAGGTAACAGGGTTTTGTGTGTGGATGGGTGGGAAGTTAGGGACAATACCCGAGTAAGAGCCCAGGTTAACTCTACAGTGAAGATATACTCCTAGTCTCACAGAAACACAGCACCAACCTACTCTTCCCCACTCCCTTTTTGACTACTTGCTACTTGGTGGTCCTTGCAATCCCCTCCCTCTTCCATACTCCCTTTCCCTTTGTGTGGCCACACACTTAACCTGATTGTGCAAACACTTACACACAAATGATAACATTCATGTGTGTAAGGACTGTGTGTAGGATCAGGACTAAATTAGTAGCCAGGCATAAAAAAAAGTTTTATAATCTAGATAAATTGAGTTGTATGTGTAGATTATACTATTGAATGGTACAGGACTAACTTTGAGATACCTAATCTATTTCCAAAGAAATTCAAAAAAGTTTATTCTTTTATACAAACTGCAGTATCTCCCCACCCGCACAAAAAACAAGTATGACATTTTATATAGTCTTTCACTCAAATATCCCAAAATATTTGACAAATTTATGCATTTATTACAAGCAATGGGATCAGTCCAAAAGCCTATATCTACCAACGCATTAAATCTCTGATGAAGACAAAGCATTAGGGCTGGTCCACACTGGGAACTTACATCCGCATAGCTATATCTCTCAGGGATGTGAAAAATCCACATCCCAGAGACATAACTATACTAACCTACTTTCACCAGAAGAGCCAGAGGCTATGTATGCAAGTTATAGAGTCATATGGAAGTAATGAATGGAGAAATTTATTTTCCCCTTTCTCTGCTGCTGCTTTTTGAAGTGATATCCTATAGTAAATTAAATGTTTCTAGCTGTGACACTTTCTGCTATCAAAGATTTTATATTTACAGCCACTCTTTCATTCTGAGGTAAAATTACATAAATTGCACTTGCATAGGAGGCCTTTCATCATCAGAGCATTTTACAAACACCAACCAATAGAGCGCTAATGGGCACTGTATGATCAGAAAAGGCAAAATGGTTCTGTATAATAGACCACAGAGTGCTGTTACAAAATCCTTCATCCATTGGGCGACACTTTGTTATTGATGTTCATGGGAATGCTTTTATTAAGGAATCTCTTGCCAGTTAAGTTGCTGATTGAGAAAGGTACTTAAGCATGTGCCTAACATTAAGCATGTGAGTAGCTCTCCACTGAAATTAGTGGAATTACTTCCAAGATTAATGTTAGGCACATGATTAAATACCTTGCTCAATGCTCAGTCCGGGCAAAAGGCTCTACATTACCTATAGCAAGGGGTATTAAGATTTGCCATAGGCTTTGTTCATCTGAGATCCTTGGAGTCCCATACAAACATTTTTTAATCAGAGTAGCTAGTGTAGGGATGGTCATTCCCATGCTATATCAGTTTCTTCCTCCATCTCCAAGCACATCATTACCAACAATAATACCAATGTCATATCACTACTCTCTGTAGGGAGCAAAATGATATTCACTTGTGTCATTCAAGACCCTGTATGTGCATTTTCTTATACACATGACTGCACAGTCACATAGCATATCTGGCAGACACATTTGATTTCATTATGTTTTGAATCCAGGAAATATAGGGACAATCTATTACCATTTGTTTCGGTTATAGTATTTTAAACAATACTTTTCTTTGCATATACTATAGACAATGTACCTGCCCACTAAGGCAAACATCAAACAAAAATACAGAATTTAAGCATAATGTGGCCATTTGTATTAGTATATTTCTATTAATTTGTTCCACAGAATCCCATATGTTTCTGCTTCCATGGATTCACGATTTGGCTTTTAGTATTTTCCATGCTCTAGAATATGAGTGATTATTAATTGTAACACATTATTTCTCAGAAGGTAAAATGGCAATGTCCTGAGTAAGGATTTCGGCAACAGACCTAGAAGAGAGGATAGTTAATACAAAGAAAAAAAAAAAAAACACAGCTGAGGCCTTTCCACAAGGTAAAGAGTGCCCAGTTCTGCTCCAGTTGGGGAGCTTTGTTTTTCACTTTACTGGGAACAGCCCCTTGAATACTTCTGTTCCATCACAGACTGATGGCAACAGTTTGTTTTGAACTGTGGAAGATAATGCTTCTCAAACGGCTTTCAAATCTCAACTATGAATATTCTAAGCAACACAGAACAATCCTTCCCCTTCAGAAACCCAGCTGCAGCATTTAACTCCATGACCTCCTATGCCAGGCAAATTCTGCAAGTTGGCTGTATGCTTTCCAATCATCATTGGCACCGAACGCAGTCAATTTCCTATTATGTCAGAATTTGTCTCATTATACTGAGCATAAGACAAGAAAGATAAATTCAGCCTTTTCAACCACACATTATTTTCTTTTAAAAACAGAGTAATTGTATCATTTAGAGGCCTGCAGAGCCTAGGGAGGTGTGGGAAAGGGAGCACTAAAAACACCTAGTAAAGCCTAATGTGGTACTAAACCTTCGGGGGTATCTTCCAGGGGACTGGAGAGTAGGATGTGTAGCACCCCTGCTTCAGCCACTCTACTCCCAGCATGCCCTGACTCCAGCCCCTGAAATGCACAGAGAGCTATCTGGGGAGGATTTGGTACAGACATCCCTGAGCCCTCCTTCCAAACAAAGGAGTGAAGATCACATGAGGGAGATCCAAAGCAGGAGATGAGGGAGTGAAACCATTTGGATATTTTTAACTATCACATAGAAAGTTAAACTACTGTAGTTATGCTAGGAGTTGTATGGATTAAGTATAGTATCGTGGGAAGAAAGGGATACACTCACATAATAATTAAATGTACTTTGATGTTAATTAAGAACCGCTACTGTTGTAAAATTACAGTGTTGCATTCACAGATTATAGGTAAGGTTCTGCCAGCATGTTCATTGCAATATTTAGTAAGAGTAATCATGTTTGTTGTTTTGTTTTACAAAGTAAAGAGGGCACAACTGAATTAAGAAAAACTTTAAAAGAACACTCTCAGTTGTATAGAAGCTTTTTCTTTGTTGTGTGAATATAACTAAAATACCATGATATGTTCTTATGCCTGTGTACTGAACAGGGGCAGAATTAGGATGGGTAACTGCTAAGTGTAGGGAACACTTGAGCTTTTCACAAACATTCTTGCATGTGTGTGTGTGTTCCTATTACCTTTTGATAAATATTGATATTGACATGGCAGTAGATGTCTATGACAGACAATTAAACGTCTGATTACCAACCCAGTCTTACTCAAAATTGACAAAATGTAACAGAGCAGAATTTGGCCTAGTAAGATTGCATGGAGCATAACTCAGCACAGAATTTGGCCCAATGTGCATAGGATGATTCAAAATTCAATAACTTCTTATCAATGATGACTAAAAGACAAAATTCAGCCCAAAAAAACCCAACTTTTTTTCCAATCTATCTGAACTACTTCTCTGGCCCCTACCAGCACATTACCAAAGCACCTCACAATCTTTAATGTGTACATCCTCACAACACCCCTGTGTGCTAGGAAAGTGCTATTATCCCCATTTTACAGATTGGGAACTGGGGTACAGAGAGACTGACCTGCCCAAGGTCTCACACAAAATCTGTGGTGGAGCAGGAAATTTAACTCAGCTCTTCCAAGTCCTAAACTATCACTATAACCACTAGACCATACTTCCTCTCTTACATCCCCCTCTGCTGGGACACATAGAATTTAAGTTTGGACAGACCAATAGATCATCTAGTCTGACCTGTCCATCACAGGTCATTACATTTCACCTGGTTACCCCATAATAAGCTTAGTGTGACAGTCTATATTTCTATGTCTGCTCCTTTTTCCAAGTCTATGATATATTTTGTACAAAATATACCTTGTAAGGTAGCATCTGAAAACTCATGATTTCCTGATCATTATTGTCCTGGTAAAATATGCATGGCAACATTGTATGTAAAGTTATAAGATTCTTCTGTAAGATGTCACAAACACATATTCCAAATATGGGGAAGTAGCCATAAACCAGTTCCTCAGAGACAAAAGGCAAACTGATCCCTCAGCCAATGTCAGTGAAATCAAATGGACTGTCACTTTGTTAAGTGGCCATTCTTTGGTAGGAAGAAAGGTGTGAGAGAGAAATTTACATCTTGGCAAAGAAACATCTGGAAGTTCCCATCCCCACAGACCTTGTCTCCTAAACCTGAGCTGGAGATGATTCTCAAGAGGAAAGGGTATAAGAATGGGAAACAGATGCCCCAAGATCTCTCTCCATTCATCTCTACTCACAGCATCGACAACACTTGAAGGACAAAAAGAAAAGGAGTACTTGTGGCACCTTAGAGACTGACCAATTTATTTGAGCATGAGCTTTCGTGAGCTACAGCTCGCTGTAGCTCACGAAAGCTCATGCTCAAATAAATTGGTCAGTCTCTAAGGTGCCACAAGTACTCCTTTTCTTTTTGCGAATACAGACTAACACGGCTGTTACTCTGAAACTTGAAGGACAAAGGAAGCATCATTGGATTGGGGAGGGATACTGGCAGAAAGGAGTTCAACCAGGAAGACTGCTATAACGTGTTGAGAGAGACTTTTGCTCTTAATTCACTTAGCTTATTAAGTTAGGTGTTAGTTGCATTTTACCTTTAATTTCTCTGTAATCAATTCTGCCTATGCTTCATTGCTTGTAATCACTTAAAATCGATCTTTCTGTAGTTAATAAACTTGTTTTATTGTTTTATCTAAACCAGTGTGCTTGGATTGAAGTGTTTGGGAAACTCTATTTGAGGATTGGTGCATATCATTTTCTATTAATAAAATGATGGACTTTATATGAGCTTGTGTTGTCCAGGAGAGGGCTGGGAAGTACAAGACACACATTTCTGGGAGAAAGTCTGGGACTGGGAATTTGCTGGTGTTGCTCTGCAGTGTAATTCAAGAGTGACTAGCCATTGCAATCATACAGTATGGCTGGAAGTAAATTTACATGCTGGAGGCTGTGTGTGAGCAGACTAGGAGTGGTTGTTCACACAGTGAAACAATGTAAAAGGTACCCCAAATTGGAGAATTGAGGGGACACAGCTGTTCAACTGTCCAGATTGTACCCTGGCTAATGTCACACTCAGTAACTGGATGTGACTAACACATACCATCCAGAAAGGCATCCAGCCTTGATTTAAAGACATCAAGAGATTGAGAATCCACCACTTACCTGGGTAGTTGGTTCCAAAGGTTAAGATAAGAACCTAGGAGCAAAATTTAGTCACCTAAATACAAGTGACCTGGTTTTCAAAGAGCTGAACACCCACAAATTCCATTAAGTCAGTAGATGAGGCAGGTGCTCAGTACCTTGGGAAAAGTGGCTATTTATATTTAGGTGACTAAATATGGACTTAGCCATTCAGGTTTGAAACCATTGGCCTAAAGAAAGGAGGACTGTTTCCTTCTCTTTGCTTATACTGGATCTAGAAAGAGATGACTTACTATCTAGATCAGAGGATTTTCATCATTCTCCCCCCAACTACTTTTTTTTTCCAGGTAGAACCTGAGATAAAATTTCCCCTTTTAAAAAGGTGCTAAGTGAATAATACACATCAGAGTTAAAGCATTTTTTCCTATATGTCAAGGGTAACTCCATTTAAGAAGATGGAACCCAGCTATAAAAGAGTGCTTTACATGTATGCAATTTCACAGTCTAGCATGTATAGTCTAAAGAAGATTGTATATTGCATGATGAAAAATGAAGTGATAGTTATGTTGCAAGATTGTGAGTTAGTTTCATTATTATGTAATCAGTGACTATATGAACATTTACAGCAAATAAAGGTACATGTTTTTTATTAATGAAAGTCTAATATTTTTCAGATTTCTGGCAAATGTTGCATAAAGCTTATAGTAAACTGCAACTGTTTTTAGTTTCTACCTGCAGTCTCACACATTGTTAATTATGAAAGCCGTAGAGAAGGAGGAGGACTTAGTGGATGAGTGATGGGACACAGAGCTTTTGCTTCTAGATAACTGGCTGGTACTGAAGGTAAGTTATTACCTTTTGGCAGTGTGCATGAAATAGATGACAGCTCTTATTCAGATACTTGTGTTGTGTCTCCCATCACAATTGGCATTAATTGGCACCCTCGTTGGCAGCTTCAGATGGAAAAAAATCAGGAATCAAATCTGAATTATGCCCTGATTCCTAGAGCTAGACCCCTTACATGTCGTAGTAGAGGCAGATCAGCATGGCAAAACAACAAAATGTGGCTCCTGTGCAATCCCTGTTCCCTGTAGGATATTATGCTCCAAGGCAGCCAATCCAGCATATTTAATGAGCCCTACATTCACTAAACATTATATATATTCAAAAAGAAGAAACCCACAATCTGCATCCAGCTGCAGCAGGCACATTGGCAAATGAGCATGGTTTTCATTCCTTCAGCAGTGTGAGATAATACAAGAATGTCAAAAATCCACCAGAGTCTCCTCAAGAAACAATTCTGCCCTTGACAAAACATCCGTATTTTGAATGATAGAATTTTCCACAGGCGTATTCTGTCATTTTCCGATTTCCTTTCTTTAACAGGGCGTACTGGCTGCTCTTGCTAACTATATAAACACAGCACTATCCAGGGATTTTTAAATAATATCCTTTCAGTCAGATACTTTGTTGGTCTTATATTCATTTTCATTCTTAACAGTAAGAATAGCTGGGTTAGAAAGGCATCCAATTTTCACATAAAATAAAGTTTTAAGATTTTTTTCAACCAAAGGCTGAAGAGATGCCTTCTTCATTGTGAATACAGAGGTTTCCTCACAATTCAGCACACGTGGATTTATTTTGAAATATATTTATTTTCGGGAAAGAGCATTTTTCCCTTTTCCTTTTGGTTTTAAACTTGTAATTCAAAAGACAATTTATGTTATTGTACAGTGTGTTGTTAACGAAACCACCCAAATGGGATAGTATCTTTTGCAGACTGTAAATGTTTGGGAACAAAGAGTCCCAGCAACTATTGATACACTGAAAGAAGATACTTTATTTTCATTTATGATACATCCTTGATACAAACCATTTCTATATGAAATAGTTCTTTGTTTTCCTTCTCTTGGTTGTATTAGGCAATGCTGAAGGCTAGCAAAGTAGAATGAATATGTATGGTTATTATTTCTTTAGATTTATAAAAACCTGTATGAGGGTTGATCGTCCACCTAATTGTAGTATATAGAAATATTGTCAATGATTTCACTAGGTGCAGATCCAACTGTAGATGCTCACCCTATGCTCTGGGCTCCTATCCCAAAAATTAAAATACATAATACAAACAATATTAAGGACTGCTCATCCTACATAAATATCCACCCATTTACATGAGCAATTAAATCCAAACACCTAGAGGAAACTGCACTGCCCTGGGGGACTGTTAATGGTATACAGAGGTCATTTCATCTTTGGTTCATTGGTTTACATATAGCCCCAAGCTGGTAGCACGGAAAAGTCACTAGCAGATGACATCTATTGGCAGGCAAATCAGTTGATCTCAGTCCAACTCCTTGCAGCCACTTGTGCACATAAAGGGGGGGGGGTGGGCGGGGAGGGGAGAGCGGAAACCATCAGCATAATTTGCACTGTTTGCTGACAACAGCAGTAATGTGATTGCAGAAGAGACTAGAAGGGACTCTCATGGGAGACTGAACTATCTTCTTATCTCTAGAAGGAGTCAGCCCAGAACCGTGTTGAAATGCACTGAGAGGGCTTTATGGAGAAGCTTGCAATACTTCACAGAAAATTTTGATCTCCATCTTTCACAAGCAACGCTTTTACATGGGAAAGGGAGCTGGAATATATGCAATAAATAGCTACTCTGTGTTGGAAGGCAGAAACCTTATTTCACATCAAGACAGACTCTCTCAGACCATGGGTGCTGGAAGTGCTGCCGCACCCTCTTGCATAAAGTAGTAACAACAACCCAAATACATGGTTTCCGCCTTCAGCACCACCACTATAAAAATTGCTCCAGCACCAGTGTCTTAGACAACTGATCAGGACTGTCATGTAACATAAGACTGATTTAGATTAAAAGGGGGAGGGGAAAGAACTCTGTGGCCCACATTTAGACCTCCCATAAGTGGACCTGGTTCCCACTGAAGTACATGACAGTGAATGGGGGAACATTTTTTAAGTGTATATAGGGGATCCTCTTTTCTCTCATCCAGAATACATAAACCTGGTCAAATTATTCACTGCAAAAAATGTTCACTACAATTTTAGATCTTTTTTTCTTCATTTACAAAATGGTCATGACCAGATCCTGATTTTTATGAATGTATTTGTTATTATTAAACATTCGCCAAAGAGTAGAGAACGAATATCAGACTATGGTTTGTGAACAAACTATTCATTTTAAGTGTTCACTGTTCCTGGTGTTATTAGTCACCTAAGTCACATGGCATGGTTTCTGCTCCCTGATTGGATGAGAAACTTTTAAAAACCCAGAAAAATAATGAACAAGTAACGAGAACAATATGTGAAGAATGTGCTTCCATTATGAATTTGCTGAGAAATATTAATATTAATATTTATTAAGTATTCAAAGTCTTAATCCATTGTTTATTTCATCAGTTTTATAATCAGCATTCAAATTTCCAAGCTCACTTCAGATCATTCCTTCAGAGCCCCTGTAAACTATCGGCGAAGTTGTGGATATGCAAAGCTGTGTGGTACATGAAGGCTTTATCATCAAATCAGGCTTCATCTGTCATACCTTTTGCATGTTTGCTGAAATGTTAATTTCATATACATTTGTAAAAATGTACAGTTTCCTTTTAGCGCAAATGCCCTTCTCTTTTTCTATAAAACTAGCAGAGTTTAATATTTTTGCAAGCGAAGTGACATAGCATTGTCGATATTTGGTGATAACACTGAATGCCCAATGCTAGTTTAATTTGCATCTCTTCAGTGATTACATTTTCACTTGCTGATATGCTCAGATCACTGATGGGCTCAATAGAATGATGCTGCTCTGCTACCAGTTGGTGGAGGGAAGAAAGAGTGGCATCCAGAAAACTAACTACCCAGACTAGATTTATTGTCCACTGGCTAGGAAAGCAATTATGTATCCATGTCTATATAACTGTTCTTTCTCTGCTTTCAGATAAATGACTTAGCTTTGCCCAAAGTATTGCATGCTATAAGCACCTTTTGAAAACATCCTGTTTTAAAAAGTGAGATATACTTTTAAGAGCACATCTACAAGATAGGTTACAAAAACAGTCCTGAATTCTAATTGCAGATCTGGCTGCCCCTGAAACAGAACAGCCTAAGAGCATATCTGAAACATAACCTCAACCAGCATATAAACACAACCTTGGCTGGAACTCCAGATAATCCTGTTGCCTGTGAGCCTCCATAAGCTGTGACCTTGGTGTCTCCATGAACTCAAGCAGCTTAACTGTGATCAGTCTGACCGGACAAAGGATGGAGGAGCTGACAATGCTACGCACAGTAAATAGAGTATACGAGGCAAATTCTCTGCTAGTGAAAATGGGCACAGCTCTATTGACTTCAATGAAGCTTTTCCCATTTATGTAGACTTCGGCCCATTAACACTGTACATTATTTTGGGACAAGCTATACCTCATCTGTCATAACAATCATTGGAGGCGTGCTACTATTAAATGACTAGACTCCATTTTTGTATCCTTCCCCTCAACATCTGTACAGTCCCATGATTTATTTTAAGATTTTATGGCTTTGTGGGGCAGATATAATATTCTTCCTCCATGCCCTATACTCTTTCCAGCCTTCCCTCCTTAATACTCCCTTTGTCTTCTTCTGTTTGGGATTCTGTGGCTCCTGGTTCAAACTCCACACCTGCAAATGACTTACTCTTCCTATATGCAAAGGACCTTGCACTCCTTCTTAAAACTTTGCTGATCTCCTCTTGTTCTAGGGCCTAATCATTAAAATAAACAAAACAAAACCCAACCCCCTTCCACATAGATGCGTCCTGCACACATTGTGGAGTCTGCGCACATCAGTAAGTCATATAGAATAAGGCAAATCATTCCTTCAGACATTGTAGGTATGAGGGTCCATGCAGACTTTCAGAGACAGCAGTCATCTCAGCTTTCAAACAGTCATGAACTATGTCAACAGGACACTGAGATGTTTGTTTAACAAAAAATCAGCCTATAGTCAGAAAATCTGCATTTCAAATACTTATAACTCTACCAAATCAAAATAGATATCACTAAGTCACTGAAAGTCACGTCAAATCTAAAGACTTTCTGTGTACCAGATTTCAAGCTTTCATCCTATAACACTGAAGGGAGAGTTTTCAAAACCACCTATGGGACTTTCAAAAATTACTTAGGCCCAGATTTTATGGAAGTTAAGAGCCTAAATACCTTTGAGGATCTGGGCTTTAAGCTCTTAATAGCTCAAGTCTCATTAAAAGTCTGTGGGATTAAATCCCTTTACACCAGTTTAACTAAACTGGTTTAATTAAATTGGTTCAAAGTTCATGTGTAAGCAAGGCCTAAAGCTATTTTCAAAAAGAAAGCTGAAGATCTTTTAAAAGGTCAAAAAATGTGATTTTTCCCCCTTTGTCTCCACACTTAAAGTATTTGAACCATTTTTTTTCCAAACTTTTTCACACACACACACACACACACACACAATCACACTTAGGCAGAGAGTAGTCCTGGAAAACTTCAGCCCCAAACATGAAAGTTTGTAAACGTTATAAGCAACTGAAAAAAGTATTTTCAATTAGAAATTCTTGGGCAACTTTCAAGACTGGTGTTACCACCTGCTTTGTCAAAAACATCACACAGTCTGAAATCTCTTAGTGTTCTAGGGAGCCTGTTTCACAAGTATTTATAAACCAGAAAGTGAGGTCTATGAAAACTATCTCCCAATACACAGATCCTCAGCTGGTATAAACTGGCATAGAATTGTTGGCTTCAATGAAACTACACTAATTTACACCAGCTAAGCATCTGGCCAGAACTTGTATTTTGTCCTTTAATTCTAAACCCATCTGTCCAGTTTTGCTGAAAATAAAACCAGAGAGAGAAAGAGATTAACTATATGGTAAATTTTCAAATCTGAAAGATTAAAATAAATTAATCCAGCAGAATTTTGCACATAATGGTTTACAAAACACACCATAACAGTGGAACAACAAACATAGTTTTGTAATAACTTTTAAAGTAATGTCTTAATAAGGACATTCTGTTTTTATCTAATTTACCTGTATCATGGTGACATAATGTGAGCTCTCTGGGATACTTTGTTACATGTCTAACCAGTAATGAGCATAACGAGGCTCTGATCCTTAACTAGTGTACCCAAATTCTACTGTAATACAAATAATAACTGAAGTGTCAATCCTAGCATTTTCACATATTGCCTTTTTCTTAGTAACAGCAACCAGAGGAAATATGGCCTTTTTAAAATACAGAACTGAGAATCTAGGCCAAATCCCAGACTACTCTTGTGAGTACTTGTGGCACCTTAGAGACTAACCAATTTATTTGAGCATGAGCTTTCGTGAGCTACAGCTATGAAGTGAGCTGTAGCTCACGAAAGCTCATGCTCAAATAAATTGGTTAGTCTCTAAGGTGCCACAAGGACTCCTTTTCTTTTTGCGAATACAGACTAACACGGCTGTTACTCTGAAACCTGTCATCTTGTGAGTACGTTGAGCAAGATTTTGCCAACACGAGTCTGTTCCTGGCTCGACCATTTATCTCCATTTTGACCTTGGACAAGGTTATTTTGCAGTTTGGGAAATGGAGGCAAACAAGGTTAAATACCATTTAAGAACTCACAGGGCTGTTGGGAGACTTAATTCAATAATGTCTGACAAGCACTTGAAATCTTAGAATGCAAACTTTGATGGGAGTGCAAAATATTATTAATATAACTATTATTAGCTTTCTATCATAGAGAAAATGAATCTGTGAATCGAACAGGTGCTGGATTAGACCCATTGTGAGCAAGCTCCCTATAAATAAATATCAGTGTCCCAATAACATTCTATTCTCAGTTCATGTCACTATCGAAAGGTTTGAAAGAACTTCCCCCACTCTCCTCTTCATCTGTGCCCTCTGTAGAACATTGTTGCCCCTTTTGACCTGATGGTTAGCCAATATTTGGGGGGCTTGTAAGTTGTTTCCAGCAGAAGAAGAAATTGAAGAAACTACTGTATTGACTCAGGATGTAATTATGCCCCACCCCCTATAGCACACTTTGCTTTAAAGGGAAATCTAGTGTCATTATTATAATATAGTAGTCGGATTTAAAAACTGGTATTGGAACATTAAGGGCCATATTTTAAAAGAGCCCCTAAACTGGCCTCCACATTTGCATGTAATTTGGCAATAGACTCCTCCTAAAAGTGCGGTGGGTGGCACAGCGGGCCTAAGGCTGGCTCCCTACCTGCCCTGGCTCCACACAGCTCCCTGAAGCAGCCGGCATGTCTGGCTCCTAGGGATGGGGCAGCCACAGGGGATCCGTATGCTGCCCACACCCCAAGTGCTGGCTCCTCAGCTCACATTGGCTGGGAACCACAGCCAATGGGAGCTGCGGGTGCAGCGCCTGTAGGCACAGGCAGCGGGCAGAGCTTCCTGGCTGCCTCTCTGCCTAGGAGCCAGAAGGGGGATATGCCGCTGATTCCAGGAGCTGCGTGGCAGGGAGCCTGCCTTAGCCCCGCTGCACTGAGAACTGGAAGCTGCCTGAGGTAAGTGCCCCCTGGCCAGAGCCCACACCCCAAACCCCGTCCCACACCCCAACCGCCTACCCCAGGTTGGAACCCCCTCCCACACCCTAACTTCCTCTCAGAGCCTGCACCCCAACCCCCTGCCCCAGCCCTGAGCGCCCTCCTGTACCCCAAACCCCTCATCCCTGGCCCTACCCCAGAGCCTGCACCCCCAGCAAGAGCTCTCAACCCCTCCCACATGCCAACCCCCTATCCCAGCCTGGAGGCCCCTCGTGCACCTTGAAGCCCACACCACCAGCTGGAGCCTTCACCTCCCACACACCCCAAACCCCTGGCCCAGCCTGGTCAAAGTAAGTGAGGGTGGGGGAGAGCGAGCGACAGAGGGAGGGGGGATCGAGTGAGCAGTGGGCAAGGCCTTAGAGAAGGGGCAGGGCAGAGGCAGGTCCTCAGAGAAGGGGCAGGGCTAGGGTGTTTGGTTTTGTGCAATTAGAAAGTTGGCAACCTTAAGTGTGTATAAGGGCAAACCCATCCTGCATGCCCCACTTGCCCACAGTACCTGCAGCCCAGGGGTACGGCTGTCTGACTCCTTCCCCTGCAGTGTCTGCAATGGCTGAGCTGGGCCTGGGCGGATGCTATCAGGGCTGCCAGACGTCCTGCCAAGCCTGCGACTGGTGATCCTGGAGTAGTCACTGCTGCAGCTGAACTACCTCCAGAGTATGGCCTGCTGGGCCTGTTTGGCTGCTTCCTTGCAGCCTCTCTAGGCAGGCATGGAGGACCCACCTTCTCTGCTCCTTTTCTGGGGTGTGGTGTGATAGGACTGTGAGACCTCCCTCAGGGAGCCTCAAAGGGCCTAGCACACCCTGTCACAACACCATATTTGATAGCTATATATCCCTTATTTGATCAGACTCCCATCTCTTGAGAAATTTGAGATGAAACATTAATGGATTTAGGAGAAGACAATCAACCTGTTACAAAAGAAGCACCTAAAGCAATGCACATGCTTATACACGTGTCTATCATTTAAACACTTTCCAAAAAAAAAATTCAAAGAAGAAACAATCCAGATGTGTTAGAAGTGGGTGGGCCACACCCTCCTCTCAGTTACATACTGACTCCAGTTCCCAGGGAGTAGAATTTGGTCCAGCATATTTAATGGGAAATTTTAGACAAAACAATCTCATTGCCTGTGAAAATCAAACACTATTTTCATAGCCTGGGAGTTATGTAAGGAATATCTGAGAGGTATGCAGTAGTTGGGAGAGGTATGTGAGCTGTTGTTGCCACACTCAGCAAGCACACTGGGAGGTATGAAGCCAAAAGTTAATTGCCTCCAGGACCTGGGAAATGCGGAGAACTCAAATAAGCACAATCCCTGGAGTATGTTACTCTATTCAGAAATGCTCAAAAAAAAAAGACCATTAGAAGGTGGAATGGGGAAAGAAGGTTAAGTAGGTCTAAGTCCTACTTGTCCCACAATTGCATATATACACTGCAATTAGACACCCACAGCAGGCCCATGCCAGCTGACTCAGGCTAAGGGGCTGTTTAATTGCTGTGTAGACATTCAGGCTCAGGTTGGAATCCAGGCTTTAGGATCCTGCGAGGTCAGGGGGTCCCAGAGCTTGGGCTGCAGCCCAAACCCAAACATCTTTGCAGTTAAACAGCCCCTTAGCCTGAGTCATCTGCATGGGCCAGCCATGGGTTTTCAGTTGCAATGTAGACATATCCTTAGTTAGATCACCACATTGCTCCAAGGCCCCAAGCCTGCAAATACCCATACACATGCATAAATGTAAGCACAGGAGTAGTCCCATTGGCTACCCAACCGTTTTCTACATAAGCAACAGCAATGTGATTGGGTGTGTTTGCCATCAGACAATACATGCACAGAGGGAATCAACAGATCCTAAGACGTATACATTGACTAATAAAGGCAGTGTGGCCTAGTGAATTGTGCCCTAGATAGGGACTCAGAAAACTTGGGTTCTAATCCCATCTTGGCCACTGGACATCTCATCACTGGCCTCCTTTGTAAACTGCCTTGAGAATGTCTGTAAAAAGCATGATAAGCAAGAGCAGTTATTTCCTAGAGTAATACAGTGGTCTGTTTTAAATAAATTGTATAAAACACTAATCTCACAGAGCCAATGCACCACAGCCTCCTACAGCCCCAGTTCTGCCAATGCACCCCAACCACCCTGTACCCAAGCCCCCTGCACTCCACAGCTCTGTCAATGCATCCGAATCCATGTAAAAACCCTGCACACATCCACCAATTTATTTTGACTGTGAGGTCTTTGGGGCAGGGGCTGTCTCTGTTTATTATAGTGCTGCATCAATAAGTTAAGGTTGTGTCATGACTTCTGTTTAAAGGTCGTGTCAGTTCTAAATCCTCTAAAATTGACAGGCTTACTTGGATGCCTTTGAAATTTTGTGTGCCAGAGGAGGGTGCAGGATAGGATTAGTGATCCAAATTTGCGGTCATTTGAGCTCGGGATTATCATTTGAGCTAGCCATATAAAAAAAAAGTTTCTAGCGGGGAGAGGAGGGTTGCACAGACCTAGAGATCAAACTGTTGATGTGATACAGGTCAAAATGGTCTAAATCTGTTAAGTTTTACCCAAGGTAGTGCATGGAATCCGCTAAATCCTTGGGGGACCCACCCTGGGAATGGTATTTAAGAAGAAACTAAACATGCCTAGCTTTGTTAACACTTCCTCATAGGTCAGGTTTTCTAAACCTTTTAATTTTGTTGTTCTCCCCTGGATTCTCTCCAGTTTCTCAACATCTTTCATAAAGTGTGGCGCCCGGAACTGGATATGGTACTCCAGCTGAGGCCTCATCAGTGCCGAGTAGAACAGGACATTTACCTCCTGTGTCTTACAAATAACACTCCTTTTACATATAACCTCAAAATATTAGCTGTTTTTTTTTTTTGCAACCGCATCACATTGTTGACTCATATTCAACTTGTGATCTACTATAACTCCCAGATCCTTTTCAGCAGTACTACTGCCTAGCCAGTTATTCCGTATTTTGTAGTGGTGTATTTGATTTTTCCTTCCTAAGTGGAGGTACTTTGCACTTATCTTTATTGAATTTTGTTTTGTTGATTTCAGACCAATTCTCTAATTTGTCGAGGTAGTTTTGAATTCTAATCTTGTCCTCCAAAGTGTTAGCAACCCCTCCCAGATTGTCATCTGCAAATTTTAGAAGCATACTCTCCATGCCATTATCCAAGTTATTAATGAAAATACTGAATAGTACCAAACCCAGGACTGACTCTGTGGTACCCCACTCAGTGGGTAATTTGTGTTAGGACTGAGCCCCAGCACCCCTAAGCTTGGCAGTTCATAGCCCTGGCACCTCTGGGCTTGCTGCCTCATTTATGAAAGTTAAAAAAAAATTGTTTGAGCCCCGGCACCTCTTTCATTACGAATTAAACACTGACCCCACTACATAGACCCTCCTACCCCAGTTTTAGAGCAAATCACTGATTACTATTCTTTGAGTATGCTCTTTCACCCACCATATAGTAATTTCATCTAGACTTCATTCCCTAGTTTGCTTCTGAGAAGGTCATGTGGGACTGTATCAAAAGCCTTACTAAAATCAAGATACATGACTTCTGCTGCTCCCCCTTATCCACTAGTCCAGTAACCCTGTCAAGGAAGGAAATTAGGTTGGTTTGGCATGATTTGTTCCTAAAAATTCCATGCTGGCTATTACTTATAAGCCTATTATCCTCTAGGTGCTTACAAACTGATGGTTTAATAATTTTTTCCAGTATCTTTCCACATATTGAAGTCAGGATCACTGGTCTACAATTCGCCAATTCCTCTTTGTTCCCCTTTTTAAGAATAGGTACTATATTTTCCCCCTCTCCAGTCCTTCGGAACCTCACCCACACTCCACAAGTACTTGAAGATAATTGCTAACTGTTCCAAGATTTCCCTAATTACCCTAGGATGAATTCAATCAAGCCCTGCTGACTTGAATCACATCTAATTTATCAAAATATTTTTTAATCCTGTTCTTTCCCTATTTTGGTTTGTGTTCCTTAGCCCTTGTTCTTAATGTTAATTGTGTTGAGTATCTGGTAACCATGAACCTTTGCAGTGAAGACTGAAGCAAAAGAGGCATAAATCATTCTAGATGTCATCCATTATTAGCTCTCCTTCCCTGCTAAGTAGAGGACCTACACTTTCCTTTGGTTTTTCTCTTGCTTCTAATGTATTTAAAAACTTTTTATTGCCTTTTATGTCCCTTGCTAGGTGTAATTTATTTTGTGCCTAGCTTTTCTAATCTTGTTCCTACATGCTTATGCTATTCTTTTGTACTTCTTCTCAGCAATTCCTCCATGTTTCCACTTTTTGTAGTATTTCTTTTTGATTTTCAGGTCATTAAAGAGCAACTGATGCAGCCACATTGGACCCTTACTATTTTTCCTACTTTTCTTTCACATCAGGTAGTTTGCAGTTGTACCTTTATTACTGTTGCCTTGAGAAACTGCCAGCTCTCCTAAACTCCTTTTTCCCTTAGATTTTATTCACATTGGACCTTACCTACCAGTCTTCTGGGTTTGTTAAAGTCTGCTTTTTTGAAGTCTTTTCTCCTTTCTCTGATGCTTTCCTGAGATTCATGAAATCTTTCATTTCATGATCACTTTCATCCAAATTGCCTCTTACCTTCAGATTCACAACCAACTCCTCCCTGTGGGTCACAATCACGTTTAAAATGGCTGTGTGCCCAGTTACTTCCTCCACCTTCTGGAACACAAAGTTGTCCCCAACACGTTTCAAGAACTTATTGGACATTTTGTGTTTTGCTATTTTATTTTTTTCCTACAGATATCTGGATCATTAAAGTCCCCTATTACTACCAGGTCTTGTATTTTGGGATATAGCTCTTATTTGTTCCAGAAATGCCTCAGACCACCAAATCAGGTAGAGGAGGTGGATATCATAGACCTTACCTTGAAGTCACCTCTATTTTTCCTCTTTTTTCTTTACACAAAGGCTTTCAATTGGTCTGCCTTTCTGCCTCATTCTCGACCTCAGAACAAGTGTATACATTCTTGTTATACAACACCTCCTCCTCCTCTTTTTCCCTGCCTGTCCTTCCTGAATAAGCTATTACCCCTGCATTCCAATATTCCAGTCATGAGATTTATCCCACTAAGTCTCTGTGACGCCAATAACAAGGTGTGCTCTTTCCTGAATGAATGTGATTAAGAGGGTGGTGCAAATATAAGACCAGACAACAACAAAAGATCTACTCCCACCCGAGGCTACCAGACAGCTGTGTGTTCAGAAGCATGTGATTTTTTTCTAAATACATCAGTCTGCAGGACTGATTGTTCATTGCACTACTCCAGTTTTATGCTGTTGTAACTACTAATATCCGGCTCCTGGTAGCTCTGCTCATTTGCTAATATTAAGAAAAGAGCACATCTTTCTAATTGCACAAAACCAAGTTTTGTTTTACAGCTTCCTTCAAAACATGCTGTTCTGCTGAATTCTAGGTCATAACAGCTCTATAACTTAAGGTCTTCACAGTAATACCATTTTAATAACGTTAAACCACAACATATGTATGTAACGTTAAACCACAACATATATATGAAACCACAACATTTCTGTAAAATGCAGCTACTTTTTCCATTCTTTGATTAAAACAACCCTGTATTGTTTACATACCTCTATTGCAGCCTTTGTGTTAGAAAAAAATTAAATCCATACTTTAAATATTTGCCTAACATCTTAATCCGGGATATCCTTCTAGCAGGATAATGCAAAAGTACAGAGTAATATCTAGTGCTTACAAAAAAGTGTCACTTCTTGTGGGATCTTACTTTCAGCTCACAGTTCAAGGTAACAAATATATAACTGAAAACAGCTGAATACTAACAGCAGGTAAATAAATGCCAGATCTTTTCTGATTACTAAATACTGTACATAAAGATTCTGTTGTAACACCTTTTGTGTTTCATTCATAAATCATTGACTAAGCCACTCCTTTTCCATATTTCTTTGAACTTACCCCTATATAACCATAATCATTGCAAATCAGCTCTAGGTAAAAGGTTGTTCTCATCTCACAATAGAGCTGGTTTGAATCCCCTGTCCCCATATACATTTTCAACTGTAAACTAAAAAAACTAAGATATTTCAGCCAAAAAAATGTAAACAAAAATTTAAATTTTCTGCAGAAAGCAGACACTTTTCATATAAATTTCATTTAATTGAAAACCCCCCTTTTTTTTTTTTTTGTCAAAAACAGTTGCCGGATAGCCCTATCTTACATTTAACTTTATAACATCTTTTGTTTCTGTTACGTGCAAGTGTGATACTCATTAATGTATAGACATAAAGGTGGTATCAACTTTCCCACATAACAATTAACAAAGAGTCAAGTATTCGTAAGGAAGTACAACCATGGACTTTGTTTTTTACTAATTATTATTGGGAGTGATCATCCAGCTAATATGAATCAAAGCTGATTCTCCAGAAGCCAGTTTCCCTTGCTGCGGCTATATTTTCCTCCTGATTTATTCAGCTAAGGGAGTATTCAGCGGTACAGATCTGATTGCAAAGGATTTCCTTTCACGTTTTTGAAGGCAGGAAAGACTTTTGTACCTTTCTCAGTGCTTCTCACATTCCAGGCAACTGGGAGCACTCTGATTCAGAGTAAAGGGACTTGATATTTAGGTATAGAACTATCAGTTTTATTAATTATATCTTTACTGCCTGGGTAGCTATACAGTAATGAATACAGGGCCAGTTCTAGGTGTGGGTGAGCAGAGCAGTTGCCCTGGGCACCAACTTCCAGAGGAGCCATACTGCTGTGCCACTTGTTTGGTTTGGGGTTTTGTTTTGTTTTTGAACTCAGGTGTGAGGCAGTCAAAAATGTCTTCTGCCCTGGCCAGCAAAAATGCTAGGGCTACGATTGGCTGAATATACTCCCAATGTCCTGTCTCAGCATACACTGGACTCAGTAAAAAGAAAAGGCGTACTTGTGGCACCTTAGAGACTAACCAATTTATTTTTGAGCATAAGCTTTCGTGAGCTACACTACAGCTCACTGTAGCTCATGAAAGCTTATGCTCAAATAAATTGGTTAGTCTCTAAGGTGCCACAAGTACTCTTTTCTTTTTGGGAATACAGACTAACACGGCTGTTACTCTGAAAACTGGACTCAGTGTAGCTTTTGGGAAGGATACAACCAAAGGAGAGCTTGGCCTCAGAGTATCTAAATCCTAGTCAGGAGGGGATGTTTCTAAAATATTATGCAACTTTGTTGGAGGTAAAGAATGTTACATCTTATAAGAATACTAATTACAGCCACTTCTAAACAGAATAACCTACCTTGGCACTAAACACCAGTGAGAAGTAACTATGTCCTGACACGATAGAGATTTCATTTCTATGCATGTTTGGATCAGACATCTCAATGTTTCATGAACCTGCATGTAGCAATGAGTCAGATGTTAAAGGGGCTAGCCAATCCTTTTAACAGAATTCCACTGCTATTAGTCTGACTGCTAGTTAAAGTGTTAAGACAGCAGGTGGTTTGAGAAAGTGCATTAGCTTTTCAACTCTCAAGACAGGAGTTCAAATTAGCAATTGATTACAGAGCTTGGATCTAGTATGGATAAGTATCTAAAAGTTTGGTTATTTATTTGCATACAGAGAAGTCACTACCCAGTTTCTCTTCTCCACCTAGTCTCAGCAGGAGATCTGCCCCCTTCTAGCTGGCTGATGCAATGCAGTCTTAGGGTTGCATGACTTGATTTCTCTTGAAATTATTAGAAGGCAGGTATCTGGTTTCAGTCTCCTTACCCCCATCTAGTCAAATGACATTTCTCTAGCAATAGAACTCAGAAACTTCTTTGCCAGATCACACTGCTCTGGCCCTTTAACAATTAATGCATTTTTGTAGCTCTGTGGCTTACAAAATCCCCAGTGTTGCTAACTTTCACAAATGTAATTGAAGTCTCATAATATTTGGCATCTTTCTTAAAGCTACAGCTTCTGGAGTCTAGTGATTTTTGTGAGAAGCTCATTTAAAAACAAAGTTTCTAACCCTCATGGCTGCAGAGAAAAGCTTCACACCAGTGGATCCTATGGGCTCAGAAGCTGTAAGGCAAATAAAAAACACCCAAGATCTATTATTTTTTAAAATCTCATGATTTTCAAGGTGCCGACTCATAGTTGTTGAACACTTGGGTTTGACTATCCTGGAAGATATTTGTGGGCACATTCCCTACAGTTTATGAATTGTGGACATAAAGGACCATCCTGTGCTCTCATTCACACAGTATGAACTACTGCACATGTGTATTGTCTGTGTTTGACTTGGAGTGCATTGAAAATGACTAGCTCCTGGCATTCTGTAAATACCAATCAGAGGATTAAACACTGTATGTAGTTTTGTAACACCTTTATAAAGTTGTGTTCCACCCTTGTGTTGAAAGAGGGCTACTTCTATTATGTTTTATTATATTGAATGAAAAAATTAAAATAATTAAAATAGAGATTCAAAGTTCTAAAGTCACACAATCACATAGGTAACAATAAACCTCCACATTCCCATGAAGGTAAAACTTGTCCCTGATTTTAAAAAGCTACACCCCTTTGCCATGTGCCTGACAGATACCTGCCCCTTCACAGGAAACCTGCTAACAGGGCACCTCCCCTATCCATGAGGACACCCAACTGTTCACTTAACAACACAGAGCTTTCATCTTTCAGTTGGAGGGATCCAGACTTTATAGCATTTGGTCTAGTAAGAGATTCTGAAGCTGCATCAGTAGGAATCCAAGGAATTTAATTGAACAGCCCAGCAGCCACAGCTGTGTGATGACTGATGAATGCGTTAAAACATGCTCTTTGCTAATTAACATATTAGCTGCTAAGTAGTTTTACAGTGCCCCAGTTAATATTTCAATCTAGCGCTGCCTCTCTCTGTCAGAGAGATTAAATGCATTCATATCACTATACTGGAAAGAACAATTAATTTTACTTTTGGGTAAACATAACAGTAAAATACAGCTACAGTAGCCTGAATTAATTACTGATCACAAAGGATTCCTAGTGCTTAAAGAGAAGTCAGTTTACAAAAGGAGGAAGTAATTGCTGTTTCTAAAAAGTTATTTCACTGCAACATTGCTGGTCAATTGCATTAGGCAGTTCCTATTATTCCTGGCAGTAGAAAAATATCAACCACAATCAGGAAACCCCACTCTGGGTTTGAGAACCATAGTCCCTGTATGGTCTCTTTGTGCTACTCCTGCAGTGCAAGGGGACCATAAAGCTGCCCTGCTTAGTAACATTCTTGGGAGAGGAGGAACAGTTAGAACCTTGCTGCTCTCCAGTGATTCCTGACTAGTGTAAAAGTCTCTGGGCTCAAGTTTGAATGGCCCTGACACTGCTCTAACTTGCACTGAGAACCATGTCAGGGGATTGTACACAAAGATGGTGTATGATCACAGTTACCTCCCACTTCACAGTTCAGCCTGACCTCAGGATTGAGGCCCATTTGTACAAAGTATAGTTTAACTTTTATAGCATAAGAGTAACTGAAATGGGATGTTTCATTTATAGAAAATGTGTTATTCACTCAAAATAGTTAACATTTCAATGAAGTGTTAAGTTAGTTAACTATTCAATTAACTAAGGTTGTTGTGGACACTTCTGTCTGTCCAGTTATCTTTATGATCCCCATCGTCATAACTGTGCACCACCCAAATATTAAAAAATAATAAACAATAATAGCCATCTCACTTCCTTCCTTCCTAGCCTTCAAAATAGCTTGATTTATTTATTGTGTGGGATGGTGAGAGAAACTTTACTGTGTGAAAGCTATATCAAAGAAATGAGTTTTACATTTATTTCTGAGGCTTTGTCTACACTAGCACTTTTGTCGACAAAACTTCTGTCAGTCAGGGGTGTGAATAAACACCCCCCTGATCAATATAAGTTTCACTGACAAAAGTGCCAGTGTGGATGGCGCTATGTCGGCCCTATGTCGGCTACCACTGCTCATTGGGGGTGGTTTAATTGTCCCAGCAGGGGCATAGAGCGGCTACACAGGAGACATTACAGTGGCACAACTACAGCGGTATAGCTGTGCCCCTGTATGGTTCATAGTGTAGACATAGCCTGAAAGTGGTGAGGTTCATGGTCATTCTTATCTCTTGTGGGAGGAAATGCTATAATGCATCTGCAACTCCAATGTACAGTCTGCCTCCAATACTCACAACCCTCTCTCCATTGATCAGTTGTTTCATTGTTCGGGTGAGACACAGACTCCTTCATCAAAGGGGGTGTTGACATCTCTGTTAGTAGGGGGCCCAGGAGGATTTCTACCCTCTTTCACCATCCAAGAAGAGCAGGGGTCAGAGTCACGGGTGGCAACCATGACTGTCATCAGTACTTTCATGACCTCTGCTTCTGTGAAAGGAAGGTGGTCCTGTGATGGCCACACAACTATAAATTAGGGCAGTAATTCTTAATTTTGTACTTGTGTAACATCCATTGGCATGGTTTCAGTATGAGCACTTTCCCCTGCACTGCAAACTTCCTGAATGACCAAGAGCAGAGGGTATTGCTAAACAGCTCTGTATCAACTTGGGAGGAGGTTTCCAAATCCAAAGATTCTGTCACGGATATTTTTAGTAAAAGTCAGGGGCAGGTCAAAGGCAAAAACCAAAAATTCACTGGAGCCTGGGACTTGTCTCTGACTTTTACTAAAAATACCCGCAGCGGGAGGCAAACAGAGCACTGCCAGGGGCTTGCAGCTGCTCCAGCCCTGCTCCTGTGGCAAAGGCTGACCACTACTGCTCCAGCCCCGGGGGGCTGATCCAACACTGCCTGCTGCTCCGGAGGGCCAGGGAAGAGCTGCTCCAGTGGCCCCAGGGCCATGCTCCAGGGCTGGCCACCGATCAACTGTTCAGTGGCCCTGGGGCTGACCACCAGCCACTGCTCCAGGAGCTCGGGACCATTGGTCCTGCTCCTACTGCACAGGCTGACCCAACTCCAGCTGCTGCTTCAGCCCTGGGGCCACTGCTGCAACCCTGCCCCAGAAGAAATCACAGAGATCCCAAAAAGTCATGGAATCTGTGATGTCCATGACAGAATTGTATCCTTACAAATGGTCTAAGGACTTGTAAAAGGCCTAGTTTTATTTAGCCTCCTTACTAATACTTTGGAAAAACAGCAGAGTATAGGAGGTGACAGATACTGCAATTTTCTCTACTCGGTAGACTGCTGTACTTGTGAGGAGCCAATTGCAGAATCAGGATCACGGCCTAAATTGGAAGGTGTTGCAAAAGCAGAAAAATAAAACACAATGACAAATAAGAAATATGGGCAAAAAATAACAGAATAAGATTGAGTTTGGGGGAAAAAAAGCTAATACATCTGGGAATAATAATCCCAAACCCAGATATTCAGGGGGAAAGAGCACTTATATACCAAAAAAGACTGAGATGAAGGTGGACATCGAAATGTTTATGAGCCAAAGGATTACAATTTGGGGCTGCTGACACAGGCAGATGAGGTGATGATCTTTCTCTACTTGCCATTTCAAATGGTTCTAGACTTCTCAGGATCAGAAAGACATCAACAAATTGGAGGGAATTCAGAAAAGAGCAATAGCAAAGTTAAAAGGGCTGAACTGTCAAAAGATTAAAAAGAATAACTTGAGGGGAAAGGAGGGAGTGATAACTCTCATAAAGTGTTGGAAAAGTGTGAACTGCAAGGAATGGAATTGTTTAGATTGCTGTAAGAAAAGAAAGTTATTCTTCTACTTGTTTTTGTTACAGGAGTCCCTTCCACGCAGCGGTCTATATCTTCTGTCCAGGAGCGTGCGAGCTACGTGCGCACGCTAGCACGACCCGGGACACTGCCAGCGAGCCTGGTGTCCGCCCCTGTGGGCGGGGCTGGGGGCGGTACTGCCACGCCAGAGGAGCTGCCCACACGGGGCACTGGCTCCTGCGAGCACTGGCCCAACATGCTGGTGCTCTTGCCACAGCGGTTCCCAGCAGAGCCCAGCAGCTCCGTGTATACCGATTTCTATCTGTGGATATAAATTTTTTATTCACACAGGGCTCTAGCTACAAGTCCTTCTCTGGCTGCCCTTGCCTTTCTGCTGCCTTCTCTGTTTCTGTGGTATTTTTCTCTCACACACACAGATACACAGCTGCAATCCAATCAATCCCATGCCCCTGTTTTTATTATCAGAATCCTGGGGAATCCTCTTGGGCCACACAGCTCACCTTCTATTCCAGCCTTGCATGTGGCCTGTGTTTTGGGCAGAGGCTCCTATTTTTTCAACTATCTATTCCATAAAGGGGCTGTACTGCTTCTTACATTTATCCAGCTTCAATGAGGTTTTGCCAATCCCCAGCATAACAAGAGGCTAAAATGTATAATACTTACTTTACATGTCATTTAAATCCTGCATAATTTCAGATTTTATGACCAAATCTTGTAATCATTAGCTGAGCAAAGTTCCCTCTGAAGCCAAGAGGAGTTTGACTGAATAAGATTTAGCCCTACCGTTGTAAATTTGTATCAGAGAGCAGTTTATATAAATAAATATCTTAATCCCAAAGCTAAATAAAGAGCACTGATTTAAAAGGAGAAAGTTTCACAAGCAGTTGTTAAGGGAGACTGGATGACTCAGGAACCTGGTAATACATGAGAGCCTTTTCATCTCCAGGCCTCCTGTCTGAATCCAGCTGTGGTTGGCAGTGAGCAATAGTTGTTACAATCTTTCAGCTGTTCAATGGCTTAAACGGAATAAACTGGGGGTCTCTGTTCAGTTCTCAACTGGACAGCTGCCCACATCAAGAAACTGTCAACACAGCTGGCGCTATTGAGTGCACTTGTTCAGCAGAGAATGAGGACCGAATGGGGATGGAGACGGGGCTACTTTTTCTCTCTGGTGGTGGTCCCTCCTGCTCAGGGCTGGAGTGGTGCTGGGGCACATCCATTGCTTCTGCCCTTGCTGTGCCTGTACCATGGGAAAACACATTCATTGAAGTCAATGGGGAAACGGTCACTGACTTCGGAGGGGCCAGGATTTCACGGAGGAACTTGAGTTTCTCGGGTTCCTTTCCTGAGCATTTTAAAAATGGGAAAAATGAAGTGCTGCCTGTGACAAGGCACCGTATACACGGGAGGGGCCTGATTCTGCAAGAGGCCAAGCACCTCCTGCCGGGTGCCCAGTCTCCTCAGCTCCAGTTCTTGGTGCTGACTACCCAGCAGGAGGCACTGGCGAGCCATCCCAAAGCAAAGACATTGGTTTGTAATAATAGGAGGCATATATTTGTACGCAGCCATTTTTGAAATGCTGAAAATGTTGAAACCTCTTTGTTTTACAAGCAGTAGTGTTAATTAGCTAACGTACACTGTGTTAACTCCACCATACGGAAACAAAAGTATGCCATTATGTACATATGTTAAAACAGGCTGCATATTGTATTTAACTGTTTTATCATAATAATCTGACCCTCTGGAGAAGAGAATAAGCCTATTAGGAAATAACGTAGTGCACATAGAAATGTCTGGTTACATTCCTCTTTCACAGACGTGTTTGGCGCCTCGGGTATTAACTTTCAGACTTTGTTTCTTTTTACTGCATATTCATTCACAGCCCTGTTGCCTACAAATGAGGTACATGAGGAAAACAAGCCTTGTTCCTTTTGCTCTTTCTCTGTGCACTGAGATGGAAAGGTAAATCAAATCCCTTAAACACTATGTATCAGTGTGACTTCTTGCATGATATTAAATGCTCTAACCTAGGAACAGTTCCTGTACAATCTTTCATCAGAATTGTCATCCTTGTAAGTTTCCACTTACCAATGAAACATTGTTTACGCTGCTGCACCAATAAAATAAACAGCATTATAAAGCATTGTCTCTGCTAAAGAAAAAGAAAGTTATAAATATTGAGGCACAAAATTAAAGGGAGATAATCATTGTTTGATAAACTTACCACTGTTCCGGAAAAACTCTTATGCCCTTATCGGATTCAAAGCTGTTTCACACACTATTTTCATGAAGCTATTTTATGAAAACAACAACAAACTGTTGTTTTTAAATAAAACAAAAATGAAAAAATATATTCCACAATATGTTTCTCATAGTTATATTCAAACCATTTAAATTGCAGTTGTGACCAGAATTCACAGTCTGACCAATGATCTCTATAACTGAAGTTCAGAAAAATCTCTGCACAACAAAATAGTAGTTACTAAGGGTATGTCTACACTACGAAATTAGGTCGATTTTATAGAGGTCAATTTTTAGAAATTGATTTTATACAGTCGATTGCGTATGTCCCCACTACGCGCATTAAGTCAGTGGAGTGAGTCCTCACTACCGTGGCTAGCATCAACTTATGGAGCGGTGCACTGTGGGTAGTTATCCCATAGTTCCCGCAGTCTCTGCCACCCATTGTAATTCTGGGTTAAGCTCCCAATGCCTGATGGGGCAAAAAACATTGTTGCGGGTTTTGGGTACATGTCATCAGTCGCCGCTCCCTCCGTGAAAACAATGGCAGACAATCGTTTCGCGCCTTTTTTCCGTGCAGATGCCATACCACAGCAAGCATGAAACCCGCTCAGCTCACCGTCACTGCTGCTGTGTCCTGGGTGCTGCTGTCAGCAGACAGTGCAGAAGGACTGCTAACCGTCGTCATCTGCTGCAACTCTGCTCTCCTGCTCTTGTAAAAGAGCTCAATCTCAATAGCAAATTTCTCCATGTCGTCGTCATCCACCGCTTCCTCTGCAACTCTGCTCTCCTGCTGGTGCCATGAATCCACCTCGCAGGTCCTCTCATCATTCTGTATAAATATCTATCCCCGTGGCATCCATCATCATCCACCACTTCTGCTGCAACTCTGCTCTCCTGCTGTCCTGGTGCCATGAATCTACCTCGCAGGTCCTCTCATCATTCTGTATAAATATCTATCCCCATGGCATCCATCATCATCCACCGCTTCTGCTGCAACTCTGCTCTCCTGCTGTCCTGCAGACGCCATACCACAGCTAGCATGGAGCCCACTCAGCTCACCGCTGCTGTTGTGACCATTTTAAACACTTCGCACATTATCCTGCAGTATATGCAGAACCTGCAAAAGCAGGTGAGGAGGCAACAACAGCACGATCATGATAGTGATGAGGACATGGACACAGACTTCTCTCAAAGCACGGGCCCTGGCAATTTGGACATCATGGTGGTAATGGGGCAGGTTCCTGCTGTGGAACGCCGATTCTGGGCCTGGGAAACAAGCACAGACTGGTGGGACTGCATAGTGTTGCAGGTCTGGGATGATTCCCAGTGGCTGTGAAATTTTCGCATGCATAAGGGCACTTTCATGGAACTTTGTGACTTGCTTTCCCCTGCCCTGAAGTGCCAGAATACTGAGATGAGAGCAACCCTCACAGCTGAGAAGCGAGTGGCGATAGCCCTCTGGAAGCTTGCAACACCAGACAGCTACCAGTCAGTTGGGAATCAGTTTGGAGTGAGTAAAATCTGCTGTGGGGGCTGCTGTGATCCAAGTAGCCAATGCAATCACTGAGCTGCTGCTATCAAGGGGAGTGACTCTGGGAAATGTGCAGGTCATAGTGGATGGCTTTGCTGCAATAGGGTTCCCTAACTGTGGTGGGGCGACAGACAGAACGTATCCCTATCTTGGGACCAGACCACCTTGCAGCCAGTACGTAAACCGCAAGGGGTACTTTTCAATGGTACTGCAAGCACTGGTGGATCACAAGGGACGTTTCACTGACATCAACGTGGGATGGCTGGGAAAGGTGCATGACGCTCGCATCTTCAGGAACTCTGGTCTGTTTGAACAGCTGCAGGAAGGAACTTCCTTCCCAGACCAGAAAATTACCACTGGGGATGTTGAAATGCCTATAGTTATCCTTGGGGACCCAGCCTACCCCTTAATGACATGGCTCATGAAGTCATACACAGGCACCCTGGACAGTAGTAAGGAGCAGTTCAACTATAGGCTGAGCAAGTGCAGAATGATGGTAGAATGTGCATTTGGACGTTTAAAAGCTCGCTGGTGCAGTTTACTGACTAGGTTAGACCACAGCAAAACCAATATTCCCATTGTTATTGCTGCTTTCTGTGTGCTCCACAATATCTGTGAGAGTAAGGGGGAGACATTTATGGCGGGGTGGGAGGTTGAGGCAAATCGCCTGGAGGCTGATTACACTCAGCCAGACACCAAGGTGATTAGAGGAGCACAGCTGGGCGCCCTGAACATCAGAGAAACTTTGAAAACCAGTTTCATGACTGGCCAGGCTATGGTGTGGAAGTTCTGTTTGTTTCTCCTTGATGGAAACCTGCCCCCTTGGTTGACTCTACTTCCCTGTAAGCCAACCAACCTCCCTCCTTCGATCACCACTTTCAGAGGCAATAAAGTCATTATTGTTTCAAAATCATGCATTCTTTATTAATTCATCACACAAATAGGGGGAAAACTCGCAAGGTAGCCCAGAAGGGGTGGGTGAGGAGGATGCGGGGAGGCGGGGAGGAGGGAAGGCCACACTACAGTTCAAAAGTTACTGAATGCCAGCCTTCTGTTGCTTGGGCAATCCTCTGGGGTGGAGTGGCTGTACCCTCCCCCTGACCTCCCACGGTCTTGGGTGTCTGGGTGAGGAGGCTATGGAACTTGGGAAGGAGGGCAGGCAGGTATACAGGGGCTGCAGCGGCAGTCTGTGCTCCTGCTGACTTTCCTGCAGCTCCACCAGACACCTGAGCATGTCAGTTTGCTCCCCCATTAGCCTCAGCATTGCACCCTGCCTCCTCTCATCATGCTCCTCCCTCCTCTCATAGTGTTCATTTAACGCTTTTCTGGACTCTGCCATTGCTTGCCTCCATGCACTCTGCTGAGCTCTTTCAGTGCAGGAGGACTGCCTGAGCTCTCAGAACATGTCATCGCGAGTGCGTTTTTTTCACCTTCTAATCTGCGCTAGCCTCTGGCATGGAGATGATAGGGGGAGTGTAGAAACATTTGCAGCTGCAGGAGGAAAAAAAGGGAGAGTAGTATTTAAAAAGATACTTTTTAGAGAACAAAGGGAAGACTATTTCACACTGAATCAAGCAATTCACATTACATAGCACATGTGCTTTCGGTACAAGGTCGCATTTTGCCTCTTATACTGAGTGCCTGCTGGTTTGGTGTGAGACATCACACACGCTCGGCTGGGCAACAGAATCGGCTTCCAGGCAGCCATGGTAAAGCAAAGGGTTTCAGCTTCTTCAACCTTCATAACATGTGGGAAGGGTTTCAAACAGCAGCGCCCTCCTTTCCTATACCAAGCAAAACCCGTTGGGTTGGCCATTTAAAAGGAGGGGCTGCGTTTTTAGAGTGACTGTGCAGCACAACCCAACCCCCACCACCACCCAATTCTCTGGGATGATCACTTCACACACACACACCCCGCCTCCCCACCACCATGACATGGCTAGTATCAGGGAAGATCCGTGTCAGCCAAACGCGAACAGCTCAGCATGAAGGGCCTCCCCCCACCACGCGGCTAACAGTGGGGATGATTTATTTTCAGCCAAAGGGAAACAGCCCAGCAGGAACGGGCACCTCTGAATGTCCCCTTCGCGTGGTAAAGTGTCCTACCATGGAGGACGGAATAAGGCTGCCCTCCCCAGAAATCTTCTGCAAAGGCTTTTAGAGTACCTCCAGGAGAGCTTCATGGAGATGTCCCTGGAGGATTTCTGCTCCATCCCCAGACACATTAACAGACTTTTCCAGGAGCTATACTGGCCGTGAATGCATCCCAAGTCTTCAGGGCAAATTACTCATTAAACACGCTTGCTTTTAACCCCTGTATTATATTTACAAAGGTACACTCACCAGAGGTGCCTTCTCCGGCTTCATGGTCCGGGAGCCTGCCTTGGGAGGGTTGGGAGGGTATTGGCTCCAGGGTAATGAACAGTTCCTGGGTGCCGGGGAGAAGGAATTCTCCGCTTGCCTGATGGGCACTATCCTCAGCCTCCTCCCCTCATCTTCCTCATCCACAAAATCCTCATCCCTGTTGCATGAAACTTCCCCCTTGCAGGTGTCCACGGACAGTGGTGAGGTAGTGGTTGGGCCCCCCGACCTAGAATTACATGCAGCTGATCATAGAAGCAGCATGTATGGGGCTCTGACCCAAAGCGACCATTTGCCTCCTTTGTTTTTTGATAGGCTTGCCTGAACTCCTTAATTTTCACATGGCACTGCTGTGTGTTCCTGTTGTAGCCTCTGTCCATCATGCCCTTGGAGATTTTGGCCTATATATTGGCATTTCGTCTTTTGGAATGGAGTTCTGCCTGCACAGATTCTTCTCCTCATACAGCGATCAGATCCAGTACCTCCTGTTCGGTCCACGCTGGAGCTCTTTTGCTATTCTGGGACTGCATAGTCACCTGTGCTGATGAGCTCTGCATGGTCACCTGTGCTGAACAGCTCGCCACGCTGGCCAAACAGGAAATGAAATTCAAAAGTTCTTGGAGCTTTTCCTGTCTACCTGGCCAGTGCATTGAATTGAGAGTGCTGTCCAGAGCGGTTACAATGGAGCACTCTGGGATAGCTCCTGGAGGCCAATACTGTTGAATTGCGTCCACACTACCCCAAATTCGACCCAGCGAGGTCGATTTTAGCACTACTCCCCTCACCCAGAGGAGTACAGAAATTGATTTTAAGATCCCTTTAAGTCGACAAAACAGACTTGGTCGTGTGGATAGGTGCAGGATTAAATTGACCTAACACTGCTAAATTCGACCTAAACTCATAGTGTAGACCAGGGCTAAGTGTAAATGCAATAAATTCAATTTCCTAGAGGTTGTCATGAGAGATGACAACTCTACCTCTACATATAGGAGCATCATCAGCTTGAAATCTACTCTTTTAAAAAAAATAGCTGTAAATAGTTTCAGGTATCTCACCTTTCCCTCAGTCTCTCTGCATTTTTATTTCTGTGCTTATACAATCTAAGGCTCCAGTCCTATAACAAACTCCACACAGGGCATTACTTTTAATATTAGTAAGTTAAAAAAAATCAAGGTAGAATTGTGATGTTTAGCTTGGTGTTCCTTTAAATTTTTGCCTGACAACCTGTTTAAAATATGGTAATACTAATAGTAAAACAAGCCAAAGTATCTGCATGTGATGTGCACAAATGCATCCCAGGTTAACTAAATGTTCAACAAAAGTGTGCTCCAACAGTAGGGTGTGATTGCTTGTGGGGCATAACTAGGGCCCTACCAAATTCATGGTCCATTTTGGTCAATTTCAGGGTGATAGGATTTTAAAAATAGTAAATTTCATGTTTTCAGCTATTTAAATCTGAAATTTCACATGTTGTTATTGTAGGGGTCCTGACCCAAAAAGGAGTTATGCAGGGGGGTTGCAAAGTTATTGTAGGGGGGTTGCGGTACTGCTACCCTTACTTCTGCGCTGCTGCTGGCAGCAGCAGTACTGACTTCAGAGCTTGGCAGCTGGAGATCAGTGGCTGCTGGCCAGGAGCCCACTTCAGAAGGCAGGGCTGCTACCAGCAGCAGCGCAGAAGCAAGGATGGCATGGTATAGTATTGCCACCCTTCCTTCTGCACTGCTGCCTGCAGAGCTGGATGCCCAGCCAACAGCCGCCGCTCTCCGGCTGCCCAGCTCTGAAGTCAGCGCAGAGGTAAGGGCGGCAATACCGTGACCCCCCTAAAATAACTTTGCAACCACCCCCCACCCCCCCGCAGCTCCCTTTTGGGTCAGGACCCCCAGTTTGAGAAACGCTGGTCTCCTCCGTGACATCTGTATAATATAGGGTAAAAGCACACAAAAGACCAGATTTCACAGTCAGTGATGCATTTTTCATGGCCACGAATTTGGTAGGGCCCTAAGCATAACCTAAGGAAGGTTTAAAGGTTCATCTGAGTGAATGACCTCTTGAAAAATGGATGTCAGAGATACCAAAGGTGAGAGTGGAGACTTCAAGTCAGGACTGTTGTATTCCTGGATCTGCTGCTCTTTTGCTAAGTGACTTTGGGCAAGATGCATCACCCCAGGGTGAGCTCCAGAAAGCATTGCCTCAGAGCGGGACAATAGCTTCTTTTTCTCCCCAGCAAAATACAGCAAGAGAGCCATTGCCACTCCACCCCTTAAAATGATGTAACGTGCTCTTCCTCATGTGGCTGGCCAGATCTGCAGGTTAGTACAGGGAAGATGATATGAACACCTCCCACTCCCTATCCCTCCCTTTCCCCTTTGGAATGGCTAGTGCATGGGCAGCCCACGCATTCACTGTGTGCAAGAACTTTTCATGCCTTTCGTTCTGCACACATAGGCACACCAGCACAGGACCAGGCCAAAAACCAGGCCTTTCCCATTGTGAAATGGGTATAATACCTTCCTCAAAGGAGTGTTCTTGGACATGAAGTATATTTGAAAATATGCTTCTCGTCCTCAGATGAAGTGTAAACTATTATTATTATGCTCCCTTGACTCTTCATTTAAAGCTATTTCCTGGGAATCTGTAGCTCTCTGCCGTAAATTCTCCTATGATGAATTCATCCTAGCTGGAACTGAGTGAAGAAATATCAAAGGGAAAAAAATCTTGCTTTGACCTTTTTACAGTTAGATACAGGGCTATCAAATGTCAAATGAGGATAATTTTTCATGTGATATTTACTTCCTGTGTCCTGAAGAGCAACACTGCCAGCTATTCTAGCTCTAACAATCTATTCCTGTGGGGATATATTTTATTAATTATTTATTATCATTATTATTATTTTATTATTACATATTTGTAAGAATTGTGCAGAACGAAAGATGGAATGATTACAGAACGCTGCTGTTTCTGTACAGGAATTGTGACAGCTATTCTCTACTTCCCTCCTCCTGCCATTTTTTTCCTTGCATAAAATAATGGATTTCAACCCCAAAACTCTGTGAATGGCTCATTCTCTTAAGATTTAAAATCAGGATTCAGGGATAAACTCTCATGCTCCTTCATTCTTAGTTTTCCTTTGCCCCCTCCCCAAATTGGTCACTTCTTTTCTTTCTTCCCTTGTGTCTTTCTCCCTATGTCCTTGCATAACACAGAGAGGACCCTCCAGGGATGGATTACATTGTCCTTGTGCAGAAGTTAGGGTAAACTCGCTCCATGTCAACCTTTTTTCCCCGCTTGCCCTAGACTTCATGGAGGGTACTCTTATCGGAAGAAGCATACTCGGGATAGGCAGGCCAGTGAAGGGAACACATATCATTCTCCCATAAGCCGCAGCCACTCCCCTGGAAAGTCAACAAAACTAGATTGTATTAACTTTCTGTGCCCTTCCCACTGCATAAACTCACAGTGAGATTGATGCCCCTTTAAGGGGGACCCCGGGACAGCTACCACCTAGAAAAACACTGAGTAGGGAATGGGGGGGCGGGGTGGGGGAATTGTTGGGCCCATAGAGTCAGGAGTGAAGCTTGAATGTCTCTGGCCTCCATCTTGTCCCCTCTGTGTCTGCAAGGATAATAGGCAGCCCCCCTGGACTATTATGGGCTTGGAGGGACAACCACTGCATCTCATAAAACAATTATGAAGAAATCTCCTCAAGAAGAACCTCAAGGAGATTTCTTTCCTTTTAGCTCCCTCCCATAGATTTAGCCAGACGAGGTCTTGACCTAGCCTCATGATAGGACAACCTGACAGGAAATCTCCCACTTGCCAACTAATCCATACATCAGATTTTATATAAATAAAGCATTTTCTACAATACAGTATTTTTCTCCTGCTCAACCCATACCTGTAAAATAGATATTTGTCCAGCAGCAAATGTGAAGTGATCAGAATGAGCCATAGTGAGAGCGAAGCTGACCAAGAATCAGGCAAACTTATCTCTGATTTTTCTAACTGATATGAGTGTAAATTTCACCCTTAATGTTCCATTAACATACTTCTGAAATGAATACACATTCTCCAATTACTTTCAGACTTTAGCTAATTTTTTAAATCCAGCTTTCTCTAAGTAGTGATAAGGAAATCCACTTATTTTCTCTTCAGCTGAACACCAAACAGCAGCCCTCTGTATTCATTAAATGCTTACTACGCAGTAGCCAATTGTTTTACAAGAGAGCATTGAGATTTGGGGGCATTTACAGGGAAGCCAGAGAGATTAATACTAAGAATGAGTCCTGGCAAGATTATCCCCATCAACTCCACCAACCAGCAACTACTCTTTCTAGTTTGTTTATGAGACGGTGGCAGGGCAGTTCCCTCTGGGGGGACAGTGGACGGAGAAGAACACTGTTCCCTCCACCACTACTCAAAAAGGCTTTTTAAATGTGAAAGCTCTCTTATGAAAGGAAGGATGGTCTTGTTAAGGCACTGGATTAGGACTCCGAGAATGGATTTCTGCTTTTGGCTCCATCAAAGGCTCCCTCTGCAACCTGGTTTGGGCAAGTCAGAATGAGTCTGTGCCTCAGTTCACCATGTGTTAAGTAGGGATGATAATAATACTGCTGTCCTTGTCAGCTCTATTTAGATGCAAGACAGCACAAAAACTGTGTGTACGTACAGCACCTAGCACACTGGGGGGCCAATCTTTCTTGGCACAGCTGTGATACAAATAATCAATAATAATATAATGGCCAACCAACAAGCTATGGGCAGTCATATTAATTTCTACTGAAGATCCTATCTCTCCTAAGTACTTATATGGCCCCCATTCCCTTAATATCTGAGCACCTCATAATCTTTAATGTTCTATCTGCACAACACCCCTTTGGCAGGAAAGTGCTACCCATGGGGAACTGAGGCACAGAGAGACTAAGGACCAAATCTATAAAGTCATTCTGTTAAAATCAATAGAATTTAGGAGCCTAAATACCTATGTAGATCTGGGCCTAAGTGACTAGCCCAAGATCACACAGTAAGTCTGTGGCAAAGCAGGGGACTGAACAGAGGTCTCCCAAGTACCAGGTTAGCACCCTAACCACTGGCCCATCCTTCCTCTCACCTTTCAGTGTTCTAATGCGTTAGAAGCCACCTTACATCAAAAGGTAGAGAGAACCTGGGACAGACGGACTGATCCAATGCCCACTACAGTCAATCGAAAGACTCCCATCAGCAACAGTGGTCACTACACTGCGTCCTGGGAAAGAACCTTGGAAACCAGCAGTCACCTTTCGCCCTTTCTGCCATGAGGGATCCATAGAACAACAACCAAGCACACAGGTTTTGAACCCATTCTTTCATTTCATGACACATCGTGGCATGTTTGAACTGAAAACTTTTAGGCATGGTCTTTGGGAAAGGGGCTGTTAGTGGAGGGAATAAAAAGCATTTTAACAAAGCAAAATTACTGAAAGAACAGTGTCCTGAATGGGGTAAATTAAAAACTTTAGTGGGGGGTGGTTATTATATTTACATTTAATTAAGGGCTGGGACCTGTAAGTAATTTATGGTGGGGTTTTTGAAAACAGTGGGATAAACATTAACTGTACTGGCATCCTGCATAGTTCATGTGTGGGTACTTGTACGACATTCTCAATCTTTATTTTTCTAAAGCTGTGTAAGAAACACTGGTATTTATTCTTGTCTCACTTACGTAAGTTTTACACTAATGTAATTCCTTGGACCTATGTAACCGAGAGGAGAATCAGGCCCACTGAGCAGTAGCGGCCCAATACAAAGTCCATTAAAGTAAAAAAGAGTCTCTCCATTGTCTTCAATCAGCTTTGGAGCAGGCACTAGGATGTATGAACCTTAGGGAGCCTGAATTGTTGTGGGATTTTTAAACTTCTTTGGGGGGTTGCAAAAGGAATCTAAGTCTGCCAGCTCTTCTGCTGTGTAATTTAAACTCATGGTTTGTTTTATTTCCTCTAAGGATAATTCAATAAAAAATTTTAAAAGCTTTTTTTTTAACTAAAGACAGTCATGTGTAACGCATTAAGGGTAGAAGAACAGCCCCATAATCAAGACTTGGCACAATCTCTGTCCCTAAAGATATATACTTTTTAACATTAGGATTTTTTTCTCCCCCCTTTCTCCGCTTCTTTCCCACAGTCTCCCTGTCTTTGTTTTTACTCAGCCTGTTCTCTGTTGCATTTCTTTCACTATTTTTCACTGTCTGCTCACTCACTATATTTCTGTCTGCTCCTTGTTTCACAGTCACTCCTAGAATATGCTTCCAATACTGTCTGAGTGTGGATCAAAATTTCTAATCAATGGTATTTCAGCAGGTTTAAAATCTGTCAGAACATTTTAACCCACAGCTAATAAGAACAGGATGTCCATGGATTATTTCCAGCTTTCTATCTCTTGTGATCTTACCCCTCTGACTCAAAAGTGCTGCATGCTGAATAGAACTGGGTCCATTCTCCAAAAATAACTTCCATGGATATTCACTCAAATAGAAGTTTCAATTAGCTTTGGTTGTGTTCATAAGCCTTTTGTGTTCACTTCCCATGAATATGCTGTGAATGAGGTTACTGACAGCAATGATCATGGAAAACAGCAAATTTTAAATTAATATTAGCACACGTTTGAATTGCTTTGGAATGGTCCACACACCAAGAATCATCATAGAAACTATCCAGCAAATAATTTTGAATAACAAATAAATGTGAGAAAACCATAAGCTGCTAGTGGACAGGTAATTAAGAGAAATAAGAGGCTAAACTGCATAAATTATTAATTATTTCTTCAGTTCAAATATTGAATAAATATTGTTCTTTATCTGAGACTGTTGAAATAGTTTTAATACTTGCTTTCTCAGCTACTCCCTGTAGTAATCCAGTTTCCAATGTGACCATATATCGATACTACATTAAGAGAACCTTTAAGACTGAGCTCAAGTACTGCTATTAAGGCAGGTAATCATGGTGAGCTGTCACACAGCTCATCCTATCTCTCTGCCTTCAGATACATTTCTTATTAACATAATCTCTAAGGCCGAGATTTTCTAAATTCCCTAATGATTTTAAGTGCCTCAATTCTGAAATGCCAAACTTCAGATACATTAAAGGAACATGATTTTCACAAAGTGCTGAGCACCCATTCTCTAAAATTTGGCGCTTTTAAGGGATCTGAAGTTAGATACCCAAAAACTGACCCAAAATCCACTAGCCACTTTTGAAAATCCTGCTTTAAAGTGTTTAGTAAAAATGTTAGAGACTTGGATGATCTCCGTTAATATGAGCTCAGACCCAAAGCTTCTGTTAACATTGTATGAAGGTCAATCCTTTACATTCCACCTCAGAAGCCCAGAACCCAGTTTTTAGTTACAACATTATTTTCTAAGGATTCCCATTTGGATATAATAACGTGTTGTCTTTCATAATTGCATTTACCACAGTTTACAGATTCTCAGCTTTGACTCTACATACCTGTGATAGATTCTCCCACTTTCCAGTTCTGCTCTCCAGCATTACAATTATTGATCTAGATCATTTTATTTTACTTTCCAGTGTTTTTGATTATTTTTGATAAAAGATGTATTGCCCTATTCAACAACTATTAAAGTACTAAGACTTTATCTAAAGGTTGTCTTCAATGAGTCATGGATAACGTGGCCAGAGAGAAAGAGATGTCCCAACAGCCACTGGTATCAGCCCAGATGCCGTCCCCAGACCCAGATAGTTTAAAATCCAGTAGCATTATCCAGATAAGCTTTGCTTTATAAGGTAAGTATTGTCCAGGTAAGCTTTGGAAGCCATAACCAACTGAAATGATAAAAAGGAAAATCTAAAGGAAAGTCAAACTATTCCAGTAAAATAGACTCCACCAAGTAGACTCCAAAATAATCTAGCCAGCTTTGTTGATTTAGTTTGTATGACCCCATTCCTCTCTACCAGCCACAACCCAGTTTCACTGCAGGAACAAGCATCCACAAGGGATCTGCAGGTTGATTCCAGAAAAAAAAAAAAAGAAAAAAGTGATCAAAGAGGCCTATGAAGATTAGCAGACAAAACAGCCAGCTTAGAGCGCTGAACAACACTGGTGCCTATCAGAAGCACACATTTTTTTAAAAATAAAGCTTAGATACAAGGTGCATTCTCATCTCAGCATCTTCTCCTGAGCCTCTTTTGTGAAGAGGATAATGGTTTATTTGCTCATTTTATTAGTATCATAAAATTGCAGTAGCACATATGATCCAGTGACGCAAAAAATTTTCCACACTGTACAATGCTGCAACTGCTTTACCACAATGCAGACTAAAATCTTGTTTCTCCACCCCAAAGCATATTTTTATGCTTACATAAATAAAAGTGCCAGGCACAAATACACTGGTCCCACTGGTGGTCATTACTGATAGGTTTAAATGGCCTGTGAAGAAAAGGAAGTTACAAATAGATTAACTCTGAGTATTTTTATTTCATGGACTTATAAATGTAGCAAAATGGAAATTTTTACATCAACAGAACTACTCATGAAAATGAGCAGCATTTGGATCATAATTTTCCTTTTTGTTCTATTTATAAGACTATGAAATAAAAAGAGCCATAGTTAAGCTATTCCCAACTTCCTGTCTTTTAATGCACAAGGGGAGACTCATTATTATGTCTCATGGTAGCACCTAGGAGCCCTAATGATGGACCAGCTAAGTGCTATACAAATACACTCAGATGAATAGGATGAGTATAGATTGTAAATGGGTCCAAACCCAAACCATAAATCCAACAATCCTAAATTTGGAAAACTATGGGACCAGGTATCAGGTATACCACCTAAAGCAGCGGTTCTCAACCAGTGATACGCATATCCCTGGGGGTACGCAGAGGTCTTCCAGAGGATACATCAACTTATCTAGATATTTGCCTTGTTTTACAACAGGCTACACAAAAAGCACTAGTGAAGTCAGTACAAACTAAAATTTCGTACAGACAATGACTTGTTTATACTGCTCTATATACTGTATACTGAAATGTAAGTAAAATATTTATATTCCAATTGATTTACTTTATAATTATATGGTCAAAATGAGAAAGTGAGCAATTTTCCAGTAATAGTGTGCTGTGACACTTTTATATTTTTATGACTGATTTTGTAAGCCAGTAAAAGTGAGGTGAAACTTGGGGGTACACAAGACAAATCAGACTGCTGAAAGGGGTACAGCAGTCTGGAAAGGTTGAGAACCACTGACCGAAAGTTGTACTCAAACCCAGAATAAAGACAGAAACTGTAGAAACATATGGAAAGTATACCCTCCTCATACAAATAACTGTAGGCACTGTGGTGTGTTCATGCTAAAAGTCTATGCTTTCTGTCTAGGATAGAGAAGGGGGAACCTTGACTACAAGCAGTTATGATGAAATAGGAACTGTAAATTGAATGAGACATGGAGAATTGGGAGAACAGCATTACGCCATAGTTCAGAGGTGGACAAACTACGGCCCGCAGGACCATCCTGCCTGGCCCTTGAGCTCCCCGCCGGGGAGGCTCTCCCCAGCCCCTCCCCCGCAGTTATGCCGCCATGGGGGCAGTGCTCTGGGCGGAGGGGCTGTGCGCTCCATGCGCGGTGGTGTGTCTGGCTCCAGCCGGGCGGCGCGGCGGCCTGACATGCTGCTCTGAGCGGCATGGTAAGGGGGCCGGGGCCAATGGGCAGTCAGGGGATAGGAAGTGGTTGGATAGTCGTGGGAGTCCCAGGAGGCCTGTCAGAGGGCGGGGGTGTGGATAGGGGTCAGGGCAGTCAGGGGACATGGAGCAGGGGGGGTTGGATAGGGATGGGGGGTCCCGGGAGGGGGCGGTCAGGGGACAAGGAGCAGGAGGGTTGGATGGGTCGGAGGTTCTGAGGGGGACAGTCAGGGGGTGAAACTGGGAGGGGTAGGATAGGGGGCTATTTTGGGAGGCACAGCCTTCCCTACCTGGCCCTCCATACACTTTTGCAACCCCAATGTGGCCCTCAGGTCAAAAAGTTTATCCACCCCTGGCATAGTTAGACTAGATACTTTAAACAGTTAATTATTTAAGGTAGAATTGATTTCATGGAAGTTAGGAGCCTACACAGCAGTTAGGAGCCTAATTCCCTTTGAGCATTCCACCCTTTGTGCCCAATTCAGTCTTGGTATAAACATGATGTAATCTCAAGGGATTGTGATTCTTGGGAAGTAAAAGTAGATTATTTTATATATATTAATGGTAAAGGCCAACCTGATTCTTCATGATCTTACATGAAGTTCTCATCATCTGTAGAATACCAGTCCACCAAGCAGGCAGAAGCAATCAAGGTTTTAAGTAGTTACCCAGCTTCACCTGTGATCTTTGTGATGTGTGCCTCATGATCTCTCCTTTCAAATCAATGTCCTTCCAATGATAAACAGGCAACATCTTTTGTCCCCCATGACTGAACATGTCCTGGTTTAACAACATTTCTATGTTACAATAAATCTACAGACAGAATTCTGGATTTCATAAGTATAAAGTATACTACACAATGCTTACATTGTAAGTTCCCCGGTATCCACAGTTAAAGGGCCATACTACAGGTTGCCTTTTTCCTGTAGGAGAACCAAAAAGCAAGTGTTCAGAATAAAGGGAAAATGGATATTTCTAAGGACCTGATCCTGCAAATTGCTGAATGCCCTTAACTCCCATTGACTTCTGTATGATTACTCACATGCTTAAAATGCTTTGCTGATTCAGAGCCAGAGAACTCAGCACTTTGCAGGGTTGAGCCCTTTGTGCGTCGTCTTCTCCTTTTAAAATTATTAGATTAAGATTGTAATTAAGTTTAGATTAATAATGTAAGATTAAGGCCTTACATTATTTTTCAGCTTTTATAATCAAAGGAGTTACTCTGGATAAAAGAGAGCAAAATTTGACCAATTTTAATAAATTTCTTTCTCACTTAAAGCTATGAAAACTTTTAAGTGAGTGTGAGAAAAATCTACTGAATACCACCAGAAAAAAAAATGTATAGGTACCTTGACATGAAAAGAACACATTGCCATGCTACTTAGATCTCATGATTATTTAAAGATCATGTTTAATATGATAGGATCTAATGTATGCTTTGTCATTTTAGTCAGAAGGGAAAGCAGATCTTTTGGCTGTGCAAATGTAACAGGATTGCTAAATCTCCTTTGATTTCCGTGCTTTATAAAAACTTTTTGTACTGCTGCGTAAATACCATATTTGTGAATCATTTCCCCAGTGTACATAGCTGCATCATCATGTTTAGGACACCATGTTCTGCTTCTTGCATCAGAGGTAGGCAGTTTCCGTTCTGGCTTAAACCAAGCAGATTTAACGTAAATTTACAGCTCTGACAAATATTCATTGCTTCCTGTTGTACAGGCCAATCATTGAGATAAAGATAGTGAACTCACCCCGAAATCTTTTCATTTACTTATCATTATTGTTGGGGATTTTTTTATTATTATTTTCTCTGAAGCCTGGACCTTAACTATACCTTTGACCAAGAAATTTTGACCTTGACAAAAAATTATTGACTACTCCTGCCTTAGACTTTGTGCCACATTCATCCTGCTGAGTACTGTGTCAGTCCCCTACCCCTCTTCAATGCATGTTTATTAAATAATTGCATTGTTGTTTATTAGAACTTGTAATATTTTCTCCAAAGCATTTTTAATGTCTATGGAGTATTTCAGTTTGTTACTAATTAGTAATCTAACTGCAAAAACATTTTACAACAGTTCTTAAGCCCGTTGATCTATATTTATTATTTATAGTACAGTAGCTCATCATTAATTGCAATTTTAATAGCACTGTTAAACAATAGAATACCAATTGAAATTTATTAAATATTTTGGATGTTTTTTCTACATTTTCATACAGAGAATGTATCCTTTGTTGTAATTGAAATCAAAGCATATTATTTTTATTACAAATATTTGCAGTGTAAAAATGACAAACAAAAGAAATAGTATTTTTCAATTCACCTCATACAAGTACTGTAGTGCAATCTCTTTGTTGTGAAAGTGCAATTTACAAATACAGATTTTTTTTATTGCATAACTGCACTCAAAAACAAAACAATGTAAAACTTCAGAGCCTACAAGTCCATTCAGTCCTAATTCTTGTTCAGCCAATCGCTAAGATAAACAAGTTTGTTTACATTTACAGGAGATGATGCTGCCCACTTCTTACTTACAATGTCACCAGAAAGTGAGAATAGGCATTCCCATGGCACTTTTGTAGCAGGCATTGCAAGGTATTTACGTGCCAGACATGCTAAACATTTGTATATTCCTTCATGCTTCAGCCGCCATTCGAGAGCACATGCTTCCATTCTGATGACACTCGTTAATTAAATTTGTAATTGAACTCCTTGGGGGGAGAATTTTATGTTCCCTTCTCTGTTTTATCCGCATTCTGCCATATACGTCACGTTATAGTAATCTCGAATGATGACCCAGCACATGTTGTTCATTTTAAGAACACTTTCACTGCAGATTTGACAAAACACAAAGAAGGTACCAATGTGAAATTTCTAAAGATAGCTACAGCACTGGACCCAAGACTCTGAACTGCCTTCCAAAATCTAAGAGGGATGAGGTGTGGAGCATGCTTTCAGAAGTCTTAACAGAGCAGCACTCCGATGAGGAAACTACAGAACCCAAACAATGAAGAAAGAAAATGAACCTTCTGCTGGTGACATCTGACTCAGATAATGAAAACGAACATGTGTCGGTCTGCACTGCTTTGGATTGTTATCAAGCAGAATCTGTCATCAGCATGGACGCATGTTCCTTGGAATGGTGGTTGAAGCATGAAGGGACATATGAATCTTTAACTCATCTGGCATGTAAATATCTTGACACGCTGGCTACAACAGTGCCACGGAACACCTGTTCTCACTTTCAGGTGATTGTAAACAAGAGGCAGGCAGCATTATCTCCTGCAAATGTAAACAAACTTGTTTGTCTGAGGGATTGACTGAACAAGAAGTAGGACTGAATGGACTTGCAGGCTCTAAAACTTTCCATTGTTTTATTTTTAATGCAGTTTTTTTTTTTTACATAATTCTACATTTGTAAGTTCAACTTTCATGACAAAGAGATTGCACTATAGTACTTGTATTAGGTGAATTAAAAATACTATTTCTTTTGTTTTATTACAGTGCATATACTTGTAATCAAAAATAAATATAAAGTGAGTACTGTACACTTTTTATTCTGTGTTGTAATTGAAATCAATATATTCGTAATTGCAGAAAACATCCAGAAATATTTAAATAAATTGTATTCTATTATTGTTTAACAGTGCAATTAATTGTGCGGTTAATCACGATTAATTTTTTTAATCATGCAATTAATTGCATTTAATTTTTTTATCGCTTGACAGCCCTAGTTTTAACCTATAAATCATAGATTCATAGATACTAAGGTCAGAAGGGACCATTATGATCATCTAGTCCGACCTCCTGCACAACGCAGGCCACAGAATCTCACCCACCCACTCCTGCGAAAAACCTCTCATCTATGTCTGAGCTATTGAAGTCTTCAGATCATGGTTTAAAGACTTCAAGGAGCAGAGAATCCTCCAGCAAGTGACCCGTGTCCCATGCTACAGAGGAAGGCAAAAAACCTCCAGGGCCTCTTCCAATCTGCCCTGCAGGAAAATTCCTTCCTGACCCCAAATATGGCGATCAGCTAAACCCTGAGCATATGGGCAAGATCCACCAGCCAGATACCCAGGAAAGAATTTTCTGTAGTAACTCAGATCCAGGAAAGAATTTTCTGTAGTAACTCAGATCCCACCCCATCTAACATCCCATCACAGGCCGTTGGACCTATTTACCATGAATAGTTAAAGATCAATTAATTACCAAAATCATGTTATCCCATCATACCATCTCCTCCATAAGCTTATCGAGTTTAATCTTAAAGCCAGATAGGTCTTTTGCCCCCACTGCTTCCCTTGGAAGGCTATTCCAAAACTTCACTCCTCTGATGGCTAGAAACCTCCATCTAATTTCAAGTCTAAACTTCCCAATGACCAGTTTATATCCATTTGTTCTTGTGTCCACATTGGTACTCAGCTTAAATAATTCCTCTCCCTCTCTGGTATTTATCCCTCTGATATATTTATAGAAAGCAATCATATCTCCCCTCGGCCTTCTTTTAGTTAGGCTAAACAAGCCAAGCTCCTTGAGTCGCCTTTCATAAGACAGGTTTTCCATTCCTCAGATCATCCTAGTAGCCCTTCTCTGTACCTGTTCCAGTTTGAATTCATCCTTCTTAAACATGAGAGACCAGAACTGCACACAGTATTCAAGGTGAGGTCTCACCAGTGCCTTGTATAACGGTACTAAAACCTCCTTATCTCTACTGGAAATACCTCACCTGATGCATCCCAAGACCGCATTAGCTTTTTTCACAGCCATATCACATTGGCAGCTCATAGTCATCCTATGATCAACCAATACTCCAAGGTCCTTCTCCTCCTCCATTACTTCTAATTGATGCATCCCCAGCTTATAACTAAAATTCTTGTTATTAATCCCTAAATGCATAACTTTACACTTCTCACTATTAAATTTCATCCTATTACTATTACTCCAGTTTACAAGGTCATCCAAATCTTCCTATATGATTTTCCGGTCCTTCTCTAAATTGGCAATACCTCCCAGCTTTGTATCATCTTCAAACTTTATTAGCATACTCCCACTTTTTGTGCCGAGATCAGTAATAAAAAGATTAAATAAGATTGGTCCCAAAACTGATCCCTGAGGAACTCCATTGGTAACCTCCCTCCAGCCTGACAGTTCACCTTTCAGTAGGACCCGCTGTAGTCTCCCTGTTAACCAATTCCTTATCCACCTTTCAATTTTCATATTGATCCCCATTTTTTCCAATTTAACTAATAATTCCCCATGTGGCACGGTATCAAACGCCTTACTGAAATCTAGGTAAATTACATCCACTGCATATCCTTTGTCTAAAAAATCTGTTACTTTTTCAAAGAAGGAGATCAGTCAAAGAAGGAGATCAGATTAGACACCTTCATCTAATTTCAAGTCTAAACTTCCCAATGACCAGTTTATATCCATTTGTTCTTGTGTCCACATTGGTACTAAGCTTAAATAAATGGTTTAAGTGCTGGGTACCTCAGAGACCACCTCTCTCCCCCTGTCATAGATCAGCAAAAGTGCTTAAGCTAATAGGTTGTTTTAGTGATGGTTCAGCTCTGAAACTTGTGTCCTCTCTTTGGTCTGCCAGAGCCCAAATTATTTTATCTTCTGGTCACATGGTAAAGCCCATATTTTTTTACCAGCTATTTTTCTGGGCAAGTGCTCTGAGGAGGTTGTATTGAACAGTTGAGAATCCTAGTTTGGGTGGGAGTGAGAGCGTTTCAGATTTTTGGCACTGGTCCCAGCAATGTGCTGGAAGTTTATAGAGGCTTTCAGGCCCTCTATACCAGAGTGAACTTTCCCCAAAAGATAAATAGAAAAATGTAAACTTACTATGACATAATATTTCAGATCCCCATTGCACATTTTCTTTTGACGCTAGTCAGAGCCATTTTATTGGAAGTGATATCTGACTTCTATAGGAGTTCGAGCAGTGGAGGGCTTGCAGAATTGGGCCTACTGTGATCATGAAAAAATTGTTTGTTGTACAATAAAGCCTCCTTCAAATCTATTTTAACAGAAGCTTTTAAAAATGTTGATTCCATGAGCAAACAAAACTGCACTATGCACCTTTCATTTTAAAGGAAACCTGCAAAGAATCTTTTTCTTTAAATTGGCATGTGTTCTTTGGGATTTTAAAAAGGCCTCTGTGGATTTTTTAAATTTTTTCCATCTGCTTATTTTTACCTGAGAGACATCAGGAATGTTAAATCTATTATTCCCTATCTTGGGACAACCATTGGGAGGTGTAAAAGATTGCACTGTGCACTTCTAACATGTACTAACTAAACTTGACCTAAACTCGATCTTTCTCCTCATGTAGATATGGGGTAATACCATTAGTTTAATTTTAGCTAGTCTTTTTATAATCATGTATTAGCTAAACCCAACCTAAACGCATTACATTTTCCTGATTAAGACAAATCCACCAAGTCTCCTAGCCCAGACAGTACCTGATTTTCAAATGTCAAAAACAAGTCAATTTTTTTTAAATAACCTTTCAGATTTTCTTTATGTATCAAATTGTTTCGTTTTTTCCACCTTTTTATAGTGACTTTCTCTAAAATCAAAATGCTAACTTCCAATTATAGCTGTATAATAAGAGTCCTTAGAATAAATTTTACTCAACCATAATAAAAGTTGAGATTTTCTACTGCCATACTACATCTTCTCAAGCTCATTATTCTTATCAAATATATATCAAGAAAACTATTCTAATGTGTAACCTCATTGCCTGAACTATCGATTCCATAAGTATATTTATTTTCTTTTGGCTTAATTCTGTATTTCTTGCACCTAATACAAACCTGAAATTACTTAACAGGAAATGTGGGATGGTCATGCAATGCAAGAAAACCTTTTTTTTCCCTAGAAAACTTATACCTTTTAATCACAATATCAGCTATTCATTCTTCTAACATATGCTAGTTAAATATTTTAGACCTGATTCTCCTTTCACTTACACTGGTGTAAATCAAGAGTGACTCCAGTGATATCAATGGAGTTACACTTATGTGAGAAAAGAATCGGGCCCTTTTGATTATTTGTATCATATAGGCAAAGTTACCTGGGAAACACATCATAATTTATATTAATTTATCCATATTCTTCTCAATAAAATGTGTTAAGTTAGATTCTGGGCTCTACTGAGGCACTCAGCTGCTGTGGAAAAGGAGTACTTGTGCACCACGCCCCCCCAGTCTGAAGCAAATACTCACCAGAAACCACACACCACACAACAAAACCACTAACCCAGGAACCTATCCTTGCAACAAAGCCCATTGCCAACTGTGTCCACATATCTATTCAGGGGACACCATCATAGGGCCTAATCACATCAGCCACACTATCAGAGGCTCGTTCACCTGTACATCTACCAATGTGATATATGCCATCATGTGCCAGCAATGCCCCTCTGCCATGTACAGTGGCGAAACTGGACAGTCTCTACGTAAAAGAATAAATGGACACAAATCAGACATCAAGAATTATAACATTCAAAAACCAGTCAAAGAACACTTCAATCTCTTTGGTCACTCGATTACAGACCTAAAAGTGGCAATTCTTCAACAAAAAAACTTCAGAAACAAACTCCAATGAGAGACTGCTGAATTGGAATTAATTTGCAAACTGGATACAATTAACTTAGGCTTGAATAAAGACTGGGAGTGGATGTGTCATTACACAAAGTAAAACTATTTCCCCATGTTTATTCCCCGCCCCCATCCCCACCCCGCTGTTCCTCACAGGGTCTTGTCAACTGCTGGAAATGGCCCACCTTGATTATCACTACAAAAGGTCCCCCTCACCCCACCCCGCTCTCCTGCTGGTAATAGCTCACCTTACCTGATCACCCTTGTTACAGTGTGTATGGTAACACCCATTGTTTCCTGTTCTCTGTGTATATAAATCTCCCCACCCTGCATGCATCCAATGAAGTGAGCTGTAGCTCACGAAAGCTTATGCTCAAATAAATTTGTTAGTCTCTAAGGTGCCACAAATACTCCTTTTCTATTTGCGGATATAGACTAACATGGCTGCTACTGTGAAACCTGTCATCAGCTGCTATGGTGGTGGGCAAACGTATCAAAACTCGAATAGTCCTGACGTGTCTTTAGAACAATTCCTTTTTATCTTATTAAAAATCTTGCCTTGTGTTATATAGTGCATTTAAGAGTCCTGTGTCAGTCTGCATTAGTCTTGCAACCAGTGTATGGTAGACAAGCTTGCCTAGGGAACTCTACTTTTTATAGCTAGGTAATAGAAAATTAGTTTTTGTGTGGAAAAATAGTATTTTTTCTCCTGTAATTTCCTGTGAAATCTTTCATCATCTTATCCTTACTCCTGCTGAAGATGTATTAGGAGTTCTCAATATCAGTTATTCTATTGATTTCCATGGCCAATTGCTAGAGAAGTATAGTTTGAGGCACATTGGCCTATATAATACATAAATAAAGGGTTATCTTTTTAAGATCCTACTTATTAAAGACAGTTGAAATGTTTTCCATCTAAGTGTTTCTTTCCAATAGAAAATGGCTTTTCAACTTAATGGAAATTTTAATCAAAAACGTTTGATTTTTCATTTTAAAAAACCACACTAAATCTCCCCCCTCCTCCCCTTGAAAACTGAAGATTGGATTTTCATATGTTTGCGCCATGCTGGTGGTGTGTTTTTTGTTTTGTTTTACAAAAATGGGAAAAAATAAACCACACCAATTTTAGGGGGGGGAAATAATTTCTCAACCAGATCTATTATTTATTGAATTCAAGTCCACACAAATGTCTAATTCATTCTAAAATGGAAATTAAAAACAGTTTACTCTTTCATGTGACCATGTAAATTACATGAGTACTAAAATCCAACTCTGACCTTGTTTACCTATATCTGCTTAATACACCCACTCACACACCTAGTGAGGACTGCAGCAGGTGGGACTCCTCTGGAAGGAGGGCACTGCTGCCTCCATTATCCCTCTCAGTCTTGGACCTCACGAGTGTGACAGATACGGCAATTTCATGCAATATCTTTGAAAGACCTTATTGTATTAAATTTATTTATTATTGTGGGCTGGGACTGTATGTAATGTCTCTAGGGTGGATATGTGACCAACATAAAACCTGGGAGTTCAAACGAATGTATTGAAAATATGCCAGATAAGAATGGACTTTGGGGACAATGAGTGTTAAGTGGATTTCCTGGGGAATCCCTGCAGGTAGGTTCATGTACACTAGCAACTCTGGTTATGCAAAAACCCAGCCTTCTGAAGGTAGGCCCTGAGGAGAGAGAGGGTCATTGTTTGCTGATAGAAGGCCAAGATCAAAGGCCTGAGCTACATAAAGAAATGTCTAATCTGCCCGGTCTTTGTTCTTTCTGGTTCTGGATCTAAAAAGGATGAACTTGTAACCATGGGAAAACCCAGTTTGGGGTTCTGAAGGGCTAAAACCTATCAGAAGCCTAGGCTGGAGCTAGGGGTGAGTTTTGTTAAACTTTTTAGCCTGCGTGTAGGTTCTTTTATTGTTTTAATATGTTTTCTCTGAAATGCTTTTACCTTCAGAATAACTATGCTTACTTAAAAGGAGCTGTATGGTAACTTACAACTGCTGATACACTGGTCGTAGCCCTTGGAGAAAGGAAAGCGCAGGTACTGGTTTTTTAGGCAGTCTGGCTTGCTAGGGATATTTCAGTGTAGATCAGGGAGCTGTGCAGCCTTAAAATCCCCAGTCAAGAAGAAGCAAGACAGATCTCTGCGCAAGAGAGGTGACAGCTGTGAACTGGAAACCTTTACATGGACCTTGAGGGACGAAAGAAGGGGAAATTCAGATGTAGTTACTCTGAAACTGTGACAATGATTACTCTCCATTGGTGCTAAATGGGGAAGGAACTCTGCAGGGTTTTGGAGGTTCGCTCCACTGGAGGTTTTCTTCATAGTTTTAGCTGAGCAGAGGCACACAGCCAGTGGCAGCATGTCTGCTGTTGGAGGTGAGTCAGCGGAGCTATATGAAGGGAACATCATCCATACAGGACACTTCTAGCCTTTGTGCTTCTAGAGGTTATCTTACCCATAGATCAACTGGATCTGTGGAGTTGGGGGATTTGCCACCTTTCCACTCTTTGACTACTAAACCTTTCCAACTAAATTCAATGATTCCATGCAGATCCTCTCAGGTGAACCTTATGGAGTCCTCAGTCCCCTTTGGACCTGTCCTATAGATTTCTCAGTGAAAGGGGGAGATCTGGACCCAGTATATGAATATTCTGTTTCTGAAGAAGTGAGATAATGTTATATTAATATTTTAATGTTATGATGGACTAAGCCCATCCATTCAGCTAGGAGCCTACTAACACATCCTTGCACAAGAGGGCACTTGGGCTACATCCTCAATGTGACTCCATGAGGGTGAAAGCACACACAAGGAATCTCACCCTCCCATTGAGATCCACTGTGCAGGATATAGACCTTATTCTTTATTTGACCACATCATGACTGACACTTAAAATTACTTTTCACTTTTCAGTAGCTGCACTAGAAGTTTCAAAATCTCCAGTTTAAATGTAAACACTTTGAGTATTATCTAAATTGTCTCAATTTTTCATCCATCCAGATATTCATCCATCCAGATAATGTACCTAACAGTATTGTCCAGGCAAACTATATCCTTCAGACAAAGGATAACCTTTTCCTAATTTTCTTTTGAAGACTGATGAGCTAGTTAATCCTGAATCTGCAACTTGTCTGGGGTGTCACCCAAAAGCATAGCATAAGTTTGAAACACAGACAGTATAGAGCCAATATTCATAACTTCAACTACAAAAATGACACACATATATAGATAGCATTATTATAACCAGAAAATCACACAACAACTTTTGTACAATATTTGCTGCAAATATATAACAGTGGTTGCAACAATGATCTATATGGTTACAGATTCTGTCAATAACATCACATCTTGTTGAGACCAAATTTGAGAACCAAGCCTTATTGTTTGGAAATATTGTAACAAAGCTCTGTCCTTGTCTCCGTGGGTCCCACGTTTCCTGGCGGATTTCACTAGCCTCAGAGGCTCACTGTGACCCTCCACATAACCCTTCTCTCTCTAGAGACAAGGGTCACAGTCTACTGAGCCATTTTCATCATAAGCCAGCAAGGGAGGTGAGGAGAAGCTATCCTCCCTTGCACAGTCTCTGTTGCCTCCCAGTCTCAGTGATTAATCGGGGCAGGGAGCAAATGGGGGAGCACGGGCCCGCCCTCTACTCCGGGCTCCACCCAGGGACCCTAATAGTATCAGCTATGGTAGCTTGACCTTTTAAAAACATGACACGTACAATTCCCTGGGCTACTTCCCCACAGCAGCCCCCACTTCCTCAGGCTCCACTTCACCCTTACCTCGCCTGATTTGGTGTGTACTGCTCAGTCTCTCCAACAGCACAACTTCCTCCCACAGCTCCTGACATCCACACCCACCTGACCAACTGGGAGGCTTTTAAATAGTTTCAGCGAGTCCCTGATTGGCTCAGGTGTCCCAATCAACCTAGCGTTCTCCCTGCCTTCTGGAAAGTTCTTAATTGGCCCCAGGTGTCTTAATTGACCTGGAGCAGGTACCATTTAACTTATCCTGGTACCAGGGATTTGTTTAGCCTGAAGCTAATATATCTATCTCCCACGACTTTTCTATAGCCACCTGGCCTTGCCCTGTCCCAATATAGACATTTATACTGCTCAACACTAAAGGCAGTAAAGTCTCTGAATGCTTCCTCGGGATTTTAAGATTCCTCCTTGTTCATCTTGCCACATTAATCTTTCTCCTAGTGTTTAGAGATCAGTTCAACCTAAACAGATATAGGATGTTTCAGTTTCCAGAATTTCTGCAGTCATACTGATTGGTTCAACAAATTCAATGAGCCTTTAGGCATCAAAAGCTTCAAGGCCCACTAAAGAGAGCTTTTATGGGACTCCCCTACCAAAATCTGACTGTATTTTGTTTTTTTGTCGTGTGACAGCTAATTTGTAGTTTAATCTTACTATTCTGTCCTCTTAAAGCTTGAGGCAACACCACCGAAGAGAATCTTGGATCTCTCCAGAAACAAAATATACCATAAGGGGAATCTTTCTGTTGCTTTAATGGTATACTAACTACAACACACCTTGAAAAATAATCTTGGTGGGAAAAAAACTAATTAAACTAAGACTGCCTCTAACCCTAAAAATAAGTAACACAGAGAAACATTTCTGCAGCAACAGTGATGGAAGTAATTAATCTAGGAAGTATAAAAAATACTGAAAAAAGGTACACAACATAGATAACTGAGAACCAGTGGATGTATCTGTGAATGCTACTGAGAGAAAAGAAAACAAAAGGTTACATTAATCAAGATATTCATGTCCTCACTAATTCCTAACAGTTTTACATTAAGATCAAAGACTTGTCTATGGGCTTGTCTACATGGGAAATTTGACTGGCACAGCTCCAGTGGAATAACTATTCCTCTATATTATGCCGATATAACTCCCCTATTTGGACACTTTGTTCCAGAATAAAAGTGACTTTATTCTAGAATAAAGCAGAGTAATTATTCCAGAATCATGTCACTTTTATTCCAAAATACCAGTTACATCAGTATAGCTATAGCAGAACAGTTATTTCATGATAGTTATGCCAGTCAATTTCCCCATTTAGATAAGATCTGAGTTTTGAATTAGACTCTCACCCCTTCACTATGCACCAAATGCTACATAACTCAACAACACTAAGCATACTTGCTGTTTAAAGAGGGTACAGTATTACCTATGTTAGTAGGAAAAAAGATTTCCTCAGGCCAAGGAATTCTTTGGGCCAAATTCTTGTCTTAAATGGATGGGAGTGTCCATCTGTCATGGCTTTCATTGAAAGCAAAGCATGCATATCCCAGAGCAGATACTGGATTTTTGTACTTCTGGCAGAAAAGAATAGATACAACACAAATATTTTGACCCAAATTTCTTCCTTCACTGAAGTCAAAGAGGTACACCAGCAGAGAATTTGGCTCAGTATGCCACTTTTTCCTGCATAGTTTGTTTCAGACATCATAATTCTGGATTAGCCAATGTTCATGTCTAAAATATATCTTACATATATATAGTGCCTTACATTTAGATTAATTTCAGGATATTGTAGAAACTTTTAATAACTGAATAAATTATAAATAGCAATCACTTCACCCATCACTCAAGTGCAGCCACCTCTTTAACAGCAAACAGCAGCCCTACAGAACAGTTAGGAACAAAAAGTGAAGCTATATCTAACTCAAACCATTGAAGGAATTAAGGTAAACAGAATGTAATTACCCATGTTGGAACATAGCCTATATATATATATTTTTATATATATATGTCATATAAATTACACCCATGACACATGCAATAATGACAATCATGTGATAAATTGGAAAGCCATATGACAAACTGCATTTGCCCTGCACCGTTGACCATCTCATTATGCTTATTAATCCATTTCTGCCTGGATGCGTCTGGCATCCAAACCTCCAAGCAGCTTGAAGCTGTAACCATATAAAAAATAAAGTGACAGAAAAATGTTTCCTTCTTTTCTCCTATAATGGGCATGTGCTCCTAGGGTGACCAGACAGCAAGTGTGAAAAATCAGGACAGGTGGTGGGGGGTAATGGGAGCCTATATAAGAAAAAGCCCCAAATATCGGGACTGTTCCTATAAAATCAGGACATCTGATCACCCTACATGCTCCCCACCACTCGGCAGGACCTTTTCATGGCTCATCTGGGGAATTAGCTCGCCACTGTCCACGCCCCATTTGGCAGTCGCTCAGCCTGTTACCATTCACTTTGGCTATCCTGCCTAACTCTCCTACAGCTTCAGAACTCATGCTCATTATTATTTATACAGAACCTAAACTGTGCTGGATGCTTTACAGACCAATTAAAAGACATGATCCCTGCCTCAAGGTGCCTATAATATAGGGGTTCAATGCTACAAAATACATACTGATATGAGTAGTCCCACTGGTTTCACCAGGGCCCACTTTTATAAATGCCTCAACGAGTGAGAGCCTATGCCAATAAAAATTTTATAGCATATCACTCCATCATCTATCCTCTCTCTCTTCCTCTTCCTCCCCCATTTGTTCTCTCTCCATATATATGTATATATACACATACTGTATATGTGTAAATGTATGCATATATGAGTATATACCATGTGTGTAAACAGTTTACATCCATATCTTTCTATCTCTATATATAGTGCATGTGTGTAGATGGATAGAAATGGACTTAAACTATTAAGAGTTTACACTGATATTTTAAAAAATATTATTCTGTTAATAAATGAAATTACAAATACCCTTTCTAGTTTGTGTGAAGTTAAATGTATAAAGTTACTGTTATAAATCAGGCATTTACACAAAATATAACCCATATTTGCAAAACTACTGTGACTAAACCAGCCTTCTATAAATTTTTGCAGATTCCCATAAAAAGGCACATAGGAAATGCCTTATAGTGCAGCTGGTTACATAAATTTGTGTGGGCAGATGGTTGGATTTTCTTCAGTCATTTCTTGCTAGTTAGAGCTTTTGAAGATAAAGTACTTTTTACAATCAAGCACAGTTCCATATTCAGAACACACATTCATTGGTCTAAAATTATTTGCCTGAGACCTTTTAACTATGTAGCTGAGAGCCCTTGTGCACTGAATCTAGAGCAAGAAAAGTTTAGACTATATGGACCAAAAGCTTTGCTATCACAACTCAATGGAGTTACTTCTATGGAGTTTTGCCAGCAGAGAATTTAGCACTGTGTTAGCTGAACAATTGGATAGTGGAATAGACTACTATAGGAAGAGGTCAAGGCCCCATCACTGCAGCTATTAAACAATACGTGAGGTAAGACATTATCGAAATTGTGTAAGAAGTATTCCCAAAATTTGCACATTGTCAAGCTACCTTGCCCAACTGGTCATATGCTTAATAGCAATGCATAATGTACAAACAATAAAAAAAGTGACTGTTAACTGTACAAAAAATAGGCAGGAGGAGGTAAAATATTTGAACACATTTACTACTATTACTAATATCTGGTAATCTTTCATATAAGATGACTCTTGCATAAATTGCATACGTGGTTGAGGGTCTCTTTTTTGCTTGCTTCTCTCTGGACACTCTGTACTCCTGTATTCTTTAGTCAAAACTATTTATTCTGTTGAAAGTACCTCTGAAGGTCCCATGAAAGTAGTATACTTTTCAGTACAATGGAAACCTTCTATACATTATCCATAAAGAAAGTTATAAATATAGGCACCAGTCATGCATGTCTTTAATCACACAGGTCCCAATCCTGACAACAAACGCCCACAAGGAATCCCACTGACTTCAAAGTGATTCCACACAAGCACAGGACTTTGTGCTAACACACCTATTTTGTGGAAAAGGACCACAAGTAGAAAGTGAGATCGATCAGACTACTCAAATGAATAAACCTTTGAAGGATTAAGCCCATGTACTATATGGAAGCATGAAAACAGATCAGTTCATACTGTATGATATTTCATTTTATGGGACTTTGATAAATAGACATGTCTTTCATAGTTCCTTTTAATTTACAGAAACATGTTTTTTGTTAGTTTGATACATTTTACATCACAGTGTTAAAATTTAGGATCAGATGCTATATAATAAATGTATTGGCATGTTTTACTATCTGTAAACTGCTGTGAAGACTTACTGTTCTATAATATTTTTAAATTCTGGATTTACACATGGAGGGAAAGAAGATCAGCTATATTTAAAATCTGGAAGGCTGTCACATAAATGTTAGGTTTACATGCTCACTTACAGATTAACTACAATTCTACAGTCAAAAATATATCACCATAATCTAAAGCCTGGTCTACACTACAAGTTGAACCTCTCTAGTCCGGCACTCTCAGGACCTGACCAGTGCCGAACCAGAGAATTTGCCACACCAGAGGAGGTCAATGCAGAGTGCCAGCGGGTCTCCATAGGCATGGGAAGTAGGGGTACAGGGAGTGCTGCCATACCCCCAGGCTTTGTACCCAGTGTGGCCCCCTCCCCGGGGGCCCCACTGCCACCCGAGGTCCCAGCTGCTCGCCCCTCACCCAAGATCCTAGCCGCTAGTCCCATGTTCTCCCGCTCCCTCCCGGAGCTTGAACGCCGCAAATCATTTATTTTTAACCCCAGAGCAGTCCAGCTGGTTGCAGGACAGCACGGTGGCTGAGCATGATGCCAGGAAAGGCACCTCTGGTGAGTATGCAATTACAATCAAACTTTAGGGCTACACGCTTTTATATTTTATGGTTAATATGCAGAAAAAGTGAGGTTCGGTGGGTATCTGATTCCCAATGTCCGCTCCAGCTATACAGAGGGTACCCCTGTAAAAGACTGTTTATGTGCACAGGGATGGCCTGGGAATCCTCCATGGAGATCTCTAGGAAGCTTTCATAGAGGTATTCTGCAATCCATTGCAGAAGGCTTCTGGGGAGGGCTGCCTTATTTCTTCCACGTTGGTAGGACAATTTCCCATGCCACTCCAGTATTAACTCTACTGGCATCATTGTGGCACACAGCATAGCAGCACAAGGACCAGGTTTGTACCCAGACACTTGCAGCATCTGCTCCCTTGCCATCTCTGTTACCCTCAGGAGACTGATATCACCTAGGAGAGATGGCAGAAGTTTTCATTACAAGTACTCATACCACAAACAATAGAGCATGTGATTCCCCCCACCCATGGTGATTCCCAGGTCCCTCAACCATGGTTTCCCTAACATGCCAATGGTTTGGTTGGCTGGGATCAGCATTGAACTCAGAATCTGCGAGCCCAGGGCGACACAGCATTAAGGAAAGAGGGTGAGTGGGCTTCCTGCTTTCTCTCATGGCTGCAAACCCTTCCCTCTCCCCAAAGCCACTTCGGACAAAGACCATAATTTGGGAGGCTTAACACTGGTTTCTACTCTCAAAGCACTGTCCATGTTGCTAACGGGAGGGGGCATTGTCCACCTGCTCACATGTGCGCCCGACATGAGTTTCCCACAAGTTGCAGCACAAGGCTCATCACCCGTTGCCCACACTCACCATCACTGGAACAGCAAACCAGGTTCATTGAATAGCTAGGGATTCTGATTAAGTTCTGGCTTGCACTTGAGTCTAATAAGAGGAGTGATTCTTAAATAGCAACCTTGTACTAGACCCAGGGTATGCGCTGACAATGACTGCCTTGTGCTTTGCATGCCTTACAGTGGAAAGTTTGGCCTTCAGCACATCCTCTACACCACCGGAGAAGCTTTCACAGATTAGAAGACAGAAAAGGAGAATGCATGATGACATGTTCAAGGAGATAACAAACGCATCTGGGACAGCTAACACAGAGCTCAGAGCCTGGAGGATTTCATTGTCTGAGAAACTGGACACAGACATGGATAGCCGGAGAGCATCCCAGGTGCCTAAGTGTACCACACAGGATGAGATGCTGCAGATTCTGAAAGACCAATCAGACACATTGAGGCATCTAGTTGAGCTTCAAGAAAAATAACTTGAGGCTAGATTCCCTCTGCAGTCCCTGCAGAATGGCCTGTAAAGATTGACCTATTCCCAATCCCCCTCCCGCAAACATTCCAGGAGGTTGGGGGAGGGAGGTGCAATATCCCTTCGACTCAACACCAGCGAAGGGTACTAAGAACAAAAGGCAATGATTCGAAGACCTCTGATGTGCAAGACTTTGTGCTTACACAGACAAGCTGACTTGGTTTCTCCCCTCCCAATTTTATCACGCTGTTTGCCCAAGGTTAAATTATTTTCCTGTTCTTTCCATTTCTTTATGTTTGTGCAACACAAGTAAAGGTTTTGAGAATGAAATACTCTTTATTTATTCCAAACATGCGGGCTTGATAAGGGGAAGGAGAGGTTCGGGGAAACTGATGCAATGGAGGGGATGGTATGAAAGAAACAATGCAGATAAGTGGCGCACATTACTATGGCTCATTACTGAAATGGGTTTTCAAAGCCTCCCAGAGTGCTCCTCACTGGGCTTTTCTTATTGCCCTGGTATCTGGCTGCTCAAAACTGGCTGCCAGGCTATCCACCACTACGCCCGACCCCTGCAGAAATTTCTCTCCCTTTGCCTCACAGATATTATGGAGCGCAGAGCAAGCAGTGATAACAATGGGGATATTGCTTTCACTGAGGTCTATCCTAGTAAGCAAACTGTGCCAGCAACCCTTTAAACAGCCAAAGAAACATTCCACCACCATTCTGCACTTGCTCAGCCCACCGTTAAACTGGTCCTTACGGTTGTGCAGGTGACCAGTGTACAGCATCAAAAGCCATGGGAGCAAAGGGTAGGCTGGGTTTCCCAGGATCACTATTGGCATTTCAACATCATCAGTGGTTATTCTGCAATCTGGAAAGAAAATCCCTGATTGAAGCTTTCTGAACAGACCTGAGTTCCTAAAGATGCGCGCATCATGTACCTTTCCTGACCATCCCACGCTGATGTCAGTGAAATGCCCTCTGTGATCCACCAGTGTTTGCAACACCATTGAAAAGTATCCCTTTCAGTTTATGTACTCTTTGGCAAGCTGGTCTGGTGCCACGATAGGGATATGCATGTTATCTATTGCCCCACTGCAGTTAGGGAACCCCATCTACTATGTCCTGCATGTTGTCCAGAGTCACGACCCTTCTGAGCAGAAGTCAATTAATGGCTCTGCACACTTGAATCACAACAGCTCCCACAGTGGATTTACCAACTCCGAACTGGGTAGCATGGAGGGAGGCAGGGTACATGTGGTCCATCTATTTTCTATTTACAATGAAGCCATTTCCTGCAAATGTTTGAAAGGGAAGAAAGTTCTTTGAGCCCTTCTCCCCTTGTTAACTAACACCATATCCGCATGCCTTTGGCTCTGGCCACAATCTTGCCCTAAGAACTCAATCCTGCATGCCACTGACAACTGCTGAAAGAAGTACAGAGAGGAAAATTATTAGCATACAGTACATATGTCTTAATATTCATTCAGCTCCTCTGCAGAGAAGTTTGTGAATAGTACCTGATTCGCATCTGTGGCCAAGAAGCACTCATATACTGTGTAAAACCAATCACCCAAGCCTGCTCTTGCTCTGCATCAGGCCAATCTCCCAGTGTCCGCTAACAATAACTGTGAAGGATTGTTAAAACAGCCTCGAATCACTGTGCAGTAGAGATGTGCACAAACATAGGGGATTCTTGGGTGGCATAGATCTATGGTGATAGTTGGGAGTACGGTGTCTTAAAAGTTGCTATGGTGGCTCTGTAGTACACAAGGATGCCTACATGAAGGTGATCCTTCTGTGGCTAGCTAAAATGGCATTAGGGCTACTTTGCACCGGTGGAGTGGTAATAAAGAAGCCTTAATGCAGGAGAGAATCTGACACATTTTAGAGAGAAATGTTTATAGCACTCAGCAATGTGAGCAAATCTCTATACCCTCACTGGAAATTTTGAATGAGGGGATAGTGAACATGATGAAGTGTGGCAAGAAGGTTAGGCCAAAGCATAAATTCTTAACTTACTGTTACAATTCAGTGAATGCAAATGATTAACTGACCTCTGTTGACTCTCTCATCCCACATTCCCTTTTTTATCAGTCTTCTTGTTTCTCTGCCTTCATTCTCTTTTTTAAGTAAGGTTCTAATATTGATGCAGTCCAACATCTGAAACCTGACTGAACACCGCAGAAAAGTATTTATCTTTGTCATTAAGGCTTTATAAAGTGCCAGTCTGGTCTGCGGACTAAGGGTCACTGGCATCAGCCATAAAACAAGGAAGACAATGGGGAGCCAAACAAAGGTCTGATAGAACAGCAGAGAAGAGCAAAAATTGTCTTATCTCTGAACAGTGTGGAGACTTGAAAGCTATGGTTGGAAGGGTGATATTGTTAGTGTTGTTTTGGTAGTACACCACTTTAAAACTATTGGCATAGTTCATGTTAGTAATAATGATAGTTGTACACTTTAGTCCAAATTAGTAACTATTACGACTGTGTCAATTATCATCCATATCCTCCATGAGATTAAAAAAACATGTAATCCTGGACGTATTCTAAATTCATTCTGAATTTCAATACTAGCTAGAGACTCAACATTTCCTACACATAGTAGGCTACAACCCCAACAGAACTAAAACAAATAAATACCTTAAAAGCAAAGGAAAAAACAGAATGATACACAAATCTTATGCACTCACATTATTTTAAATTATTTTATTTAATTTCCTTTGTATTGTAGTATAATTTTCACTTTAATTCTTTTACCATTTTTAATTCATCCTATAATAATCTTTGCCATTTCTCCATTTGGGGCTTGTCTTCAGTAGAAAAATAGGTCATATTAGAACTTGACCCTGAGGAGTTCTGAAACTAACAAGACGTTAAACATAACTTTGCACTCAGAGTAGACAAGGACAAGTTACTTCTATGGTTCCAATTAAACCATGTTTCTGAAGTTAAACATGTTGCCCCTGCGAACACAGACTGCTGAATTGTGTTTAACATTGTGTTAGTTAACACAACTCCTCAAGGTCACGTTAAAACATGACCTAATTTGCTGGTGAAGAAAAGCCCATACCTTCCTAATCTGGAGGCCCATCTAATGCACTAGTCTGCAAAAACTTTAGTACTCTCAGAAAGTGAGAGGAGACCCATTGAAGTTTATAGGACTACTCAGATGTGTAAAGTTAAACATATGAGTAAGTCTTTGTAAGACTGGGAATAAGGTGCTCCCCATGCCCATTTTGCTCCCCATGCTGACTAGGTAAAATGTGTGGGAATCAAAAGCCCTTAGAGCTCATAACATGATTATTATAAATCAAACAAGGATCTCACAGGAATTGTGTACCAGTCATTAACAACACAAATGGCCCAATCCTGTTCCCACTGAAGTCAATGACAAAACTTCCCACTGACTTCAATGGGAGCAAGATAAATCCCAAATGAAAATATGCTTGTTCATCCTAATGAAGTTAGAGTAAAACCCTTAACAGTTATAAGCTGGATGTGATTCTCAGTGATAGGGTTACACATACCTACTGCATGAAGAAAACAGACACCTAAACAAAGTGTAACATATTATACTTTTTACGGGTTTACAGTTCCATGATAAAACCTGTCACATTCTGTGAAAAAGACGGCAATGTTCACAGCATCTTGTAGCCTCATAAACTACTAAATATAGATTATAGATTGGTATCATAAACTATAGCTCATATGGATCATATAGACGAGAGGTGGGCAAACTACGGCCCGTGGGCCACATCCAGCCCGCAGGACTGTCCTGCCCAGCCCTTGAGCCCCCAACCGGGGAGGCTAGCCCCCGGCCCCTCCCCCGCTGTCCCCCCTCTCACACAGCCTCAGCTCGCCGCACCGCCAGCGTTCCGGCCCACCGCTCCTGGTGGGCAGTGTGGTGGCATGGCTGGCTCCGGCCAGGCGGCGGGCTGCAAACTCCTGCTGCTCTGAGCGGCATGGTAAGGGGGTGGGGAGCAGGAGGGTTGGATAAAGAGCAGGAAGTCCCGGGGGGCAGTCAGGGACAGGGAGCAGTGGGGGGTTGGATACAAGTGGGAGTCCTGGGGGGCCTGTCAGGGGACGGGGGTGTGAATAGGGGGTGGGGCAGTCAGGGGACAGGGAGCAGGGGGAGTTTGATAAGGGGTGGGGTCCCAGGGGCGGGGGTCCTGGGAGGGGGTGGTCAGGGGACAAGGAGCTGGGGGGTTGGATGCGTCGGGAGTTCTGAGGGGGGCAGGCAGGAGGCGGGAAGTGGGAGGGGGTGGATAGGGGGCGGGGGCCAGGCTGTTTGGGGAAGCACAGCCTTCCTTACCTGGCCCTCTACACAGTTTCGCAATCCCGATGTGGCCCTCGGGCCAAAAAGTTTGCGCACCCCTTATATAGACTGAGATTTAAGCACTCTACTTGTTTGTGTATGTCCAACTCTGTTTAGAAACCACAGCTAAAGAAGAGTTACATGCAGTCTTCTGGGATCTAATATTCCATATATATTCAGCAAAACTCCCACTGAATAACTGTATGGTTAAACTGCTAATTCAGCACAATAGGAACATGATTATATTATGTTTATTTAAATATTGAACAATTGTTAACGCCAATTAATGTTCTACTGTAGATCGGACTGGGTTACTTTATATGCCCATACAAACACACTTCTGTTCTTCTATGTACATTACTTTTTCTAAACATATCTCAAACCACTGTGTCATGCATTGGTTGCCTGAATAAGGAGTGCAGATTGCCTTCCTAGTATGGACTAGAGGCAGTCAACGAATTCTGGGTCAGAATGTGGAGTAGCAGTTATGCAACCTATGCATGACACAGCATTTTCAGATAAATTCAGTAAAAGTATGACTCATAAAAAGAGAAGAACAGAACGGGTAGTTCACGTAATCGATCCTTGCTGATCCTAGAGATTCTGCAATATTTAAATAAATAGAACAATATCCTTCCCATTATGCTGAATCAGTATATAGTCCATAAAAAATAAATTTGCTTCATACTCTTGTCTAATTTAAAACTATTTATTGTATATAGAAGGCAATACGAACTGAAACAGCTAGCCATCCCTAACTTCCGCCAGGAGTTTGTCCACAAGAACTGTTGTAACTCAATGAAAACTGTGTCCATTTTGCTCAGCTGAAGAATATGAAAACTCACTTCGTAGAAGGCATTTCCCACTACATACGAAGTGTTTAAATGCATTTCTACATAATGTTTTAAATTAAAATAAGCATTTTCAAATTTAAATTTTCTAAACTAAAACAAAAATGTATAAGTGTTTTATCCACCAAAGAATTCTTACAATGCCCAGGTTTGGAGTCCTTGCTCATGCAAAATCCCCAGTGTGTTGCCATAAATATTGCAGGGAAAATGTCTTCACTGAGAACTAAAGTATGTTCATTTATACATAAGAATTAAGGGAGAAAATAACAAACAAACCAAATCATTCATTAAGGAAGAAAAGGTCTGTCTACTATCACTGTATATAGGACCTTAGTGTCGACCTCTATTCTTAAAAAAATAAAAAATAGACCTGATATTAAAATGGATCAACTATTGATGAAAATGAAGTTTTACATTCAGTAGTTGACTGGCTATAATACATATATGACCTGATACTACAAACACTTAGGCATCTCAGTAACTTTTCATACATAGAACTACTCACATGCATTAAGTTAACCACATGCACAAATATTTGCAGAATTGGAACCTTTTAAAAATATTCATCCATGCCCTTTCTATTGTGACATGTTTTTGCAAAGAATACAAAATTTGGGACTGACTTTGCAACCCTTAACCATATAACTTGAATAGTCCTATTAGTAGTCAAATACAAGTGGCAAAAACAGGCTTTTAAATATTGTCTATATTAAAGGTTTTCCATCATAGTTTTAAAATTAATTATAGAAAATTAATGTTTTAGTTATACTGGTTTAAACACTTGAAGCGCCAATATATGGAGAACAGAGGGGAGTTCACAAAGAAATTCTCAAAGAAAAAGTTAAATTAATTATAGGAAAGAGTAAAATTAAAATTAAAAATCTAAGTAAGCCATCAAAAGCAGGAGAATTCTGGGTAAAAGAGATACTCTGAATGTATTTAGGACCAAACTTTCACCTAACTCAACACTGGTGGTTATAGCCTGGTGAAAACGCATCCTAACTTAATTTCTTATAATTTCTTACAAAGTAAATGTGCTCAAGAAGATGCAGTTGTAAGAACAGAAGATACCTATTTAGCTTTAAGATACATGCCTCTATTTTTTAACAAGTAACTGGACTGTGAGTTGTGGGTGAGCTAAGGAGGTGAAATTCTCATGCACATAGTCATACACCCTATGACGAGAGCAAGAATGCATTGCAGCCATATAGTCATTTCTCCAGTGTATGTGCTGCCTCTCTGACCCACCTGGAGTATCTCTGTGCTACAGACTTACATTAGTTGAACCTATGTCAATTAATTTATCCTGATGCAAGCTAATAAAAGTGCATCTACACTTAAAACACACATTAACGTGTAGTGAGGTTGCTGTCCCCCTGCCCCACACACACACACAAATCTACATTGTCACTGCCATCAAGTGTGTTGGACACAGTAACTTCTGGGCATGCATCCCATGGTTCCCAGCACTGCTGCAAACTGCTCATTGCATTGGACATTTTGGAAGAAACTGTCCACCCCTCTTTCATTAGAAATTATGGAAGTAAAGTTCCAAACCTCAGACTTCCACAATTCACCACCCCCTCCCAACAGTGCTGTGATTTGATGATGATCTGACGCACACCAGCTTCAGACAGAGCTTCAGGAGAGGCCTTTCTATTTTTAGTAGAGCTAGTGGATGCCATCTCTCATGATGGATGAAGAGCACCCTTTCTAGTGGCAGATCTAGACCCAGCCCCTAAAGGCAGAGTGCTATGGAGACATGGGATGGACAGCAATGGACTGAGAACTTCAGGATGAGGAAGGCTACTTTTCTGGTACTGCGTGAGGATCTCATCCTAGCTCTGGAATATCATAACACAAGGTTTAGAAAGGCGATACCACTCCAGAAGTATATGCCCATTGTCCTTCGGAAACTGGCCCTACCTGAAAGTTAAAGGTCTGTTGGGAGCCAGATTACAGTTGGCGGGTCCACCATAGGCACTCTAGTAATAGTTGTTTGTAAGCCAATAACTGCTGTGTTGCCTGCATATGTGTTAAAGGTGAGTAATAATCCTTGAGATAACTGCAGGTTCTGAACAGCTGAGGTTTCCCAAATTGTGCCAGAGCCATAGATAACTCTTATGTGCCCATATCTCCATCCCCACCACTCACCAAGGAGCAAATGCTTATATCAACAGAAAGAGCTGTTGGCCCAGGTCCTCTGAGGTATTTAGATGCCTAACTCCCACTAATTTCAATGGGAATTAGGTACCTAAATACATCTGAGGATCTGGCCCATTGCTCCCTCATGATGCAGACCGTGGTAGACCACTGGGAGAAATTCAAAGATACACATTAGACACACCTGTAAAGTAATTCAGGATTGTTCAAGAGTGTGCAGACAGGTACATTGTTCCCAAGAAATAATATGAACATGAATGGAGTCTTTGTTTCCACTATGATTCTGGATAACCCTGTCTACCCTCTACTGACAAAAGTTATGAAGGTTTTGCCTGATGTGCAGTATCCTGGCCAAAGACGCCATGGTGCATTCAGGCCATTGGATTAATGTAAATACACATCCCATGGCTCCTCCTCTGTCCCCATCATTGTTCTTCACACTGACCCTTGTGGGACTAGTATGGAGGCATTTGCCAATTGCCACAGTTTCTCTCCCTTGTGAATATAACACCATTGTGCGGCCTAGTACTGGCCCTCTGAGCCACTCTTCCATTTATGCTATTTTTGTGGGGCCCACAAAAATGTAAGTGACCTTTTCCAGATCTGAAGTGGACTGAGGGCTTTGTTGACATCATAAATTATGTTTATACACAAACAATGACGTAACTGTGTGACAAACATCTTTGAGATTCTAAATATCTATTTTAAAATTGATTTTCCATCACCAGCAAAATTTACAAGAACAAAAATTATAGCTCTGATCCCTGAAGGAGCTAGACAATAAAAATCAGTGGGGAGGGAAGGGGGAGAGGATTGCGACAGTGGAGGGAGCTTGAGCTAACAAATACTATTCCCCAAATTGTACTACATTATCACAGAGCAAAAAGATAAACAAAAAACTGATGTTAATTTCATACAACACAGGGGAAAAATCAATATTTGCTGAGTGGAAAAGGTCAAGATTAATGGAGAGAAATACTATTTTTAAACCTCTTAAGAGAATGTTATAGAGTGAAAAACATAAAGTGAAAATCTTTTTCATGATATTTGGCAGTGCCCTTTTAAGGCTGACTCATTTTTGTGGGTGGGTATTGTTGTATATATTAAATGCAGAATCCACTGTTCTGAGTGAACTCAAATACAATGGCACAACTGTATGGCTTAAAAAGCAACGGTCAGGATTCCTACCTCCTTTTGGTATAAGTCTAAATTTTAATATATTTAAAATTTTAATTTAATTTTGTTTAAAAAGTTGTTGTTTTTTAACATAATGATTTTGTGGTGATAATATTGGAAAGCTAAAACTAGGGTAGGATAAACCCAGGAATATATATTTGAGAATTAAACAAGATTTTGAATGATACTTTTAATATGTGCACTACAATTCCTGTTGGCTTCAGTGGAGTTTTACTTGAGAAAGGAGTACAGGATAAGATCCCATAATAGCCTGCCACAGTCTGTCTGTGTGAGGTAAGAATAATGCATGAAACTCCAGCAAAGAAAGTATGGAAACCTCAGCCCTATATACATCTTTGTGGACCAGTGGGTTTAAATAGTTTTCAGACCCATAAACCCAGATGTTTTGTTCACCCACACACGCCTCATCCTTCTTTTGTGATACCATGGACTGGAGCCTGGACAACTAGCTTGGCTCCATTAGATGCAAGGCATTACAGAGTTTTCCTGCATGACTTCTTTGCCTCCCAGCCCACTGCTGTTACTCTGCATAGGCTTCAGAGTAACAGCCGTGTTAGTCTGTATTCGCAAAAAGAAAAGGAGTACTTGTGGCACCTTAGAGACTAACCAATTTATTTGAGCATGAGCTTTCATGAGCTACAGCTCACTTCATCGGATGCATACCGTGGAAACTGAAGCAGACTTTATATACACACAGAGATCATAAAACAATACCTCCTCCCACCCCATTGTCCTGCTGATAATAGCTTATCTAAAGTGATCATCAAATTGGGCCATTTCCAGCACAAATCCAGGTTTTCTCACCCTCCAACCCCCACACACAAACTCACTCTCCTGCTGGTAATAGCCCATCCAAAGTGACAACTCTCTACACAATGTGCATGATAATCAAGGTGGGCCATTTCCTGCACAAATCCAGGTTCTCTCACCCCCTCACCCCCCTCCAAAAAACACACACACAAACTCACTATCCTGCTGGTAATAGCTCATCCAAAGTGACCACTCTCCCTACAATGTGCATGGTAATCAAAGTGGGCCATGTCCAGCACAAATCCAGGCTTTCTCACCCCACCCCCCCTTTTTTTTTTCCCCTTTTTTTTTTTTTTTCCTGGGGACACACACACACACACAAACTCACTCTCCTACTGGCAATAGCTCATCCAAACTGACCACTCTCCAAGTTTAAATCCAAGTTTAACCAGAACGTCGGGGGGGGGGGGTAGGAAAAAACAAGGGGAAATAGGCTACCTTGCATAATGACTTAGCCACTCCAAGTCTCTATTTAAGCCTAAATTAATAGTATCCAATTTGCAAATGAATTCCAATTCAGCAGTTTCTCGCTGGAGTCTGGATTTGAAGTTTTTTTGTTTTAAGATAGGGACCTTCATGTCTGTGATTGCGTGACCAGAGAGATTGAAGTGTTCTCCGACTGGTTTATGAATGTTATAATTCTTGACATCTGATTTGTGTCCATTTATTCTTTTACGTAGAGACTGTCCAGTTTGACCAATGTAAATGGCAGAGGGGCATTGCTGGCACATGATGGCATATATCACATTGGTGGATGTGCAGGTGAACGAGTCTCTGATAGTGTGGCTGATGTTATTAGGCCCTGTGATGGTGTCCCCTGAATAGATATGTGGGCACAGTTGGCAACGGGCTTTGTGGCAAGGATAAGTTCCTGGGTTAGTGGTTCTGTTGTGTGGTATGTGGTTGTTGGTGAGTATTTGCTTCAGGTTGCGGGGCTGTCTGTAAGCAAGGACTGGCCTGTCTCCCAAGAGCTATTACCAGCAGGAGAGTGAGTTTGTGTGTGTATGTGGGTGGGGGGTGAGAAAACCTGGATTTGTGCTGGAAATGGCCCACCTTGATTATCATGCACATTGTAGGGAGAGTGGTCACTTTGGATGAGCTATTACCAGCAGGATAGTGAGTTTGTGTGTGTGTTTTTTGGAGGGGGGTGAGGGGGTGAGAAAACCTGGATTTGTGCAGGAAATGGCCCACCTTGATTATCATGCACATTGTGTAGAGAGTTGTCACTTTGGATGGGCTATTACCAGCAGGAGAGTGAGTTTGTGTGTGGGGGGGTGGAGGGTGAGAAAACCTGGATTTGTGCTGGAAATGGCCCAATTTGATGATCACTTTAGATAAGCTATTATTAGCAGGACAGTGGGGTGGGAGGAGGTATTGTTTTATGATCTCTGTGTGTATATAAAGTCTGCTGCAGTTTCCACGGTATGCATCCGATGAAGTGAGCTGTAGCTCACGAAAGCTCATGCTCAAATAAATTGGTTAGTCTCTAAGGTGCCACAAGTACTCCTTTTCTTTCTGCATAGGCTGGAACTCTCAAGGTCCTTTCAGGGCTGACATTTCTATGATTCTGTTCTATAGCCTTCCACAGCCCCTCAGCAGCATGTAGGATTTCACCTGATCTGCATTATGTGTTTAAAGGATTTTCATATTACTCTTATGCACTGATACAGTTAATATATGGAGCTGCTTATACAGACTGCTTTGACACAATATATTTCATTTATAGGCCCTTTGGGAAATGTATGAAGTTACATTTTAAAACCAAGTGGATAGAAGTAACTTTTACAATGTTACTATGCATATAACTTACAATGTTTAGTTACAAAGCTATAAAATAAGTCACTGTGCTGAATATGTGCAATAGACAATTGTATTAAAAATGTTTTGTTTTTTAAATATATCAAGAAGAATCAGTATGAATCCAGACCCTTCTAAATCACATATATTTTTAAAACAAGGGTTTTTTTCTAGTACATTACAGGAAGGGTTCTGCACTTGCCAAATTCTTCAGGTGGTTGCTGATTTTGCAAAGTAGTTTTTATGACGTTGTGACATTGCACCCCATAATGCTTTATGGAAATATGCTTATGAAAGTAAATATGACATAACTGGAATATGTTTTATGCTAGATAGGCCATGTAACATATCTCTGCAAAAGTTATGATCTACTGAATATATTCATCCTATTTGTATGCATGTATAATTTTTGTACTCGAAGTTATGAATATTAGCTGTGTACTTGTTTGAGTTTAAGTAGCCTTAGTAAGGCATTTGGTCAGCTTCTTTAAAAATGAATTTGCAAGTTAAGCGCCCAATCAAGAAACACTTAACAGACAACAGATCTTGGAAAACTCCAATCCACATAAGAAGGCTACCTGAGGACGTTCAAGGTAGCACGTGAACAATGGCTGCTACCTGTAAGTTCTGAGTCATGCATGGACATGTGACTTACCCATATGGCTCCAAAATTCCATTTTGTAGCTGGATTCTACACAGGGGGAGGGAGGGGTGTCCACCCACAAGAGACAGTCTATTTAAACCCCTGGAAGACCCCTCCATTTTGTCTTCAGCTGGCTCAAGAGATACCTTCTCCAGCCCCAAAGGATACCTGAAAGAAACTGGAACAAAGGACAGTAACCACAGGGGTGTGAGTGATCACTGGACCCAGACTAGAAGGAGACTAGTCTATAAAAGAAGCTTACTAGAACATCTCTGACGGTGAGATTTCATCTGTAATCACTTTATTACTGTATTAGGTTTAGACTTGCATGTTTTATTTTATTTTGTTTGGTAATTTACTTTGTTCTGTCCGTTATTAATTGGAACCACTTAAATCCTACTTTTTGTATTTAATAAAATCATTTTTTACTTATTAATTAACCCAGAGTATGTATTAATGCTTGGGGGTGAGGGGCGGGGAAGGGGGGGGCAAACAGCTGTGCATATCTATCAGTGTTATAGAGGGTGAACAATTTATGAGTTTACCCTGTATAAGCTTTAATACAGGGTAAAAAGGATTTATTTGGGGTTTGAACCCCATTGGGAGCTGGGCATCTGAGTGTTAAAGACAGGAACACTTCTTAAGCTGTTTTCAGTTAAGCCTGCAGCTGTTGAGGGACATGGTTCAGACCTGGGTCCGTGTTTGTTATAGGCTAGCGTATCTGACTCAAACTGGCAAGGTTCTGGAGTCCCAAGCTGGCAGGGAAAAAGGGTTAGAAGTAGTCTCAGCACAACAGTTGGCAGTTCCCCTCGTCACACATATATTTATTTATCAGGATTTATACAAGCATTAAGGCTGCTTACTCACATGCTACAAGCACCCTTCACATAACTTTAAAATACATCAAATCACAGGTTTTATTTTATATTGAATACCTAAAGAACAAATCCCACTTTCGGATGCAGACAGGTAACCCATGTGAACACTTGTGGATACGCAGGCCATTCAGCTGGACAGTGCTGTTTTTCTATCGTTTGCCCTCTGTCCAGTACAGAGACAAAATGGGACATGGTTTTGACTGGTATCATGCACAGCAGACAGCATTTTGAAGAGCACATCACTCCACCCCTCACCAGCATGACTTCCTATGTGCCATCATGCTGGCAGAGGCAGGGGTCACACCAGCAGGGGTCAGATCATGTCAGCAGTGGCACAGTTACATCACGAGCGGCAGAGTCATGCTGACGGGAAAAGTCACAGACGTGAGGACACACCGGCAGGGTCAGGGTCAGATCGTTCCTGGAAGTCCTGAAATGTCCAGGTCCCGTATTCTGGGGATGTGTTAGTGGCCACCCTGCCTGTGGCACATTTGCCTTGATCAGCCCTTTGCTGGGCACTGAGCATCTCTTTCCAAGGCGCCAAACTTCCCAGCCTCATTTGCCTGAGGGCCACATTTGACAACCGAACTCACATGTGGTTTTAAAGGGCTGTGGTGGCCGAGCTGGGCCAGTGCCCATGGCTAGCACCAAACCTTGTAAGAAGAGTGTCAGCAGATCGCCCCCTGGCCTCTCCCCAGCCACCATTTGGTGCCTTCCTTCCGTTCCTTGCCAACATACAAACAGGCCAGCTCCGGGAGGCTGCTGGCAAACCTGCTGCGCACCCCTGGCCCCAGCACTGGGTCACCAGGCTATCCCCCAGCCAGCGGCACCGTGTGCGGGTCTGTACCCGCAGCCCGTGCACCCCTCGCCCTGGTTCAGACCCGAACAGAGGGAAGGGACAAGGCAGCACGGGCGGGGGGCCGGCTCTGGCAGCGCGGGCACGTGAACAGCGCGTGAGGGGCCGCCGGGGACGGCTGCTCGCGCAGGCTCCTGCCTGCCGGGCCCTGGCGCTGATTGGCGGCTCCCCCCGTAGCGGGGGAAAGGGGAACTGACTAACGCGCGTCACACAGCCGGGGAGGCGGAGCCAGCGAACGACTGTTATCTCAGTTACTGCAGCTATGGAAAATTTTTAGAATCTTTGCCCCGCGCTCTGACAGAAAGGCCCCGCCCTCTTCCTCCTCTTCAACCCCCGCCCCTGCCTGCTCTAGAACTTTCGGCGCCTCTACGCGGGCAGGTTGGAAGCGAGCGGTCGGCTCGCGCCGCCGGGCTCAGGCCCGGAGCCTGGCGCCGGGTCTCGAGGCGCCGACTGCCCGAGCTGCTCGCGCCGTCCCGCCGGGGAGAGCCCCTCAGCCACGGTGGGGCGCGGGCGGCCACGGAAGAGCAGCGCCCCTGAATTTAGCGGTTGCCCCTTTTAAATCCGTGCGCCCCGTGCCCCTGGGGGCAGAGATCGGGCCCCGCTCCCTCAGTCCCGGCCCGCGTGGGGCCAGGTGTGCGCTGAGTTCCGGGCCGCTGGGCGTGGCGCCCCCCGGGGGGAGTCCCCATTGCAACCGTGACAAGGGAAGCGGGGGGGGGCCAACACAGCCCGGGCAGTGGCCGCGCAGATCGGACGCACGCAGCGAGCCCAGCCAGCACATTACACACACACACACCCCGGGCTCTCCACCCCATAGACCCTCCGCGCACGCACCTGCGCCCCTCCCTAGAGAGGCCACAGCAGGGGGCTCCATCAGGCTGCACACGGACACCGCACCGTACAGGGCCGCCCGCTCCGCAACATGCGCGCACCCACCCTCTCCAGCTCCGGCCTACGCGCACGGCCGCCGGCAGGAAGCAATTGGAGGGCTTCAGGGCGGGCAGCGGGCTGCGGCTGGGGCAGTGCGAGGGAGGGACCCCTCTCGGGAGAAGCGCACGTTTCACTAACAACAGAATGCGCCCCCCTTTCCAAAGGTACCAACCCCGCAACTCACGGGGAGGGGGGGACCCCCGCAAATCTCCCGCCCCCTCCCTTCCAAGGCCCCTCGGTAAAGGCCGGGAGCGTGTGAAATACCGTGGAACATTTGCCTACATCCCTGCATGGGGGAAAGGTAGCGAAATCCCCCTCAGCAACTTCCCACAGGGGGGAGACGAGCCATAGAATAAAATCCATGCCCCCCAGCCCTCCCTGGAGAGGCGGTAATGCTTAGTACTGACCGTCACCCCTCCTAAATCGTAGAGAGAGCAAAATCCTCCAACTATCACTGGGGGAAATAGTAGGACATTGGCTGAGGATAAGGGAGTTGTGTCCCCCTTCCTGCCCTCACCCTTTAAAAAGAGTGAGGCTCCAGGCGAAGGGCTGAGAAAATACTCCATTGAGGCAGGCCTAAGGGTGCCTTTTCCACTCGCTCTACCATCTGGACTTATATGTGCGATTGTGCGTGCACCACATCATACATTACAAATAATAAATGACAGCAGTAGGTCCGTGGGGCTGATCAGCTTTCACCTCCGTAACCTTTGCATCATTGTAACATGATATAAACACTAAAGAAGGGATGACTGGAAACAGTGAGAGTCTGGGGATCTCTCACAATGATGGACAGGGGAGTCTCAGCTACACCCATTTACATGGTACTGAAATAAAATATTCGGTAAACTGCAATTGGCAAGTGAGAATTTCTTTACACCAAGGAGTTCTTGACAAACAGCCTCACCCCATCCCTGTGAAGTAGGATTTTGAAGATGGGGAAGTTGAAGCCGCAGACGCTTTAGTAATGAATGAAAGTTTCTGATGTCCTTGAAACAACTGTGGTTATTGCATGCATTCATTGAACCTCTCTGTACCTCTGTCTCCTTCTCGCTAAAAGGGAGCGTACCTCATTCCAGTTTTGTGAGGTTTCATAAACTGATGTCAGGCCCTTTGAGATCCTCTGAAATACCTGAACACACAGTTGTGGTATTATCTCGTTTGGTGGGGGGGGAGGGGGGGAGCTTAGTTAAGTACAGTATTGTCTCCAGTGTTACATCAGTGCTAAATAATGTTCTCGTAGTATTTCCCGTCGATGCAGGAGGGAGCTTAGTGAAGTAACAGCGTCTGAGTGGCATCCAAAACAGAGCTGAAAAAGGCGAGAGAGGAAACGAGCCGGGGCGTGGCTAGGCAGCGCAAGGAGCCGGGGCTGGTGTTGGTATACAAAGGAGAGGCGGCACATTGCTGTGTATGTAGGTGCCTCGCCCTTTCCTCCCCCCTTCTCGCCGCATTCCACTCTCAAAAGCAGGGGCAGCAGAGACAGCGTTCAGACCTACAGCAACGCCGTGAGGGAGCAATATCCGCCTGCCCGGCCGCGATCGCAGCGCTGCCCGCCACAGCCACATGCTTCCCCTTACTCACATTGAAGTAGAAGGGGAGCCTGAATTTTTTTCCTCGTGTACCGGTGGCTTTTAAACGACATTTTGGTACTTTTATTTATATTTTTTCTACTTTAAGGATTGTGTTTTTTCCTTTCAAGAACATTTTAAAACTCTCAGTTTAGAAAACGATCTCGTCGGTATTCTGAAGATATCAGAGGGAAAATCTCCGGTTTTCAGCTTCGCCGAGGTAACGTACTGGGCTTATTGCTCCTATGGTTGTGCGGGCGAGGGGGCTGGGCTCTAAAAACGCCGAGTGGATTATTAGTGCCTTTAGTTAAGGTCAATATTTTGTTTCTGAAACGATATTAAAACCCCCTACGCGGGCTTTTCTGTGTGGGTCAGACTCACGTAAAATCCCGCCACAGATGCTGCTTCCTTCCAAGGTAAAAAAAAACAAAAAAACCAACCCACGCTGCTGGTGCAGTCTTGTGACTGATTTGCATTTTTCCCCCATTTAAACTGCAGGGATCCCATGTCCCTGGAAGGGCGGTGGGGGGTGGGAGTAGAGAGCGGGGAGCGGTATGGTAATGTTGGAGAGGAAGGTTAATCACAAGTGAATGTGACAATCGCACATGGATGTTGCATCAGATTTCTTTTCTGGCATAGGAGGGGTGGACTGGAGGTATTTCTCTTTCAGACATGTAGTACACGTGTGTGTGTGATCAAATATATTTATGCGTGGAGATATTTTATTGTTACTATAACAAATATTTCTTCATTATAGTATACTATGTGGGTACTTCTCTGTTATAAATCTTAATGTGAATATTATAGTTTTTACATTGCAGTATGATTGGTCTCCATGTAAGTTATGTAAATTGGGTGGATTTGATCTTCAGATATAAATGTCTTCCTAGCAGCTGGAGAGTGTGATTTTCATTTCATTCTTTTGCTTTTGTGTGTGCATGAAAGACCATGTCTCAGAAAGTCCAACGTACATACACGCTGGCAGACCCTTTCCTATGCAGATCACATTTCCAGACGTGTGCTTGGGTGTTGTAGTTGAAGATTTATCTTTGTTCTCCGTTGTAGTCAGTATCTTGTACTTTTCCTCTCCGCCCCTCCTTGGCTGGTACTTTTCCACTCGCCTGGCTGACGATGAATCAGCCCCAGAGCAGCAGCAAGCAGCAGCTCTTCACGTGACCCGCTAGATAGACCACTGCAGTATTGACGTTTCCTTTTTACCTTCACAGGCAAGGCAAGTCCAGCATCCAAGGACAAAAGAGCGAGCTCGGTGAAGACTGCCACCGAGGGGCAGTCATCAGGCCAAATATTCCCTACTTCATCTAATACTGGGAAAAGCTAATTGAATTCCCATCATGAGCAGAGCAGAAGTGAGCAAGTTTAACATCTCTCCAGAGGAAGACAGCAGTAGCTATAGTTCCAACAGCAATGACTTCAATTATCCATATCCAACCAAAGCACCTGCGAGGTCAGAGGGATTTTTGCATTGCTCTTAGTTTTGTTTCCATTTGCTAATATTTGTACAGTACTTTATTACACATAATGTACTTCACACCTTTAAAGTACTCATTTAAAATGCCTTGCTAGATCTTAATGTTTTAATCTGTTACAAATATAGGAAGTTGAATATCCAAAATTTTATATTTATTTTGCAGATGACAGATTGTGTAGTTCGTTTTTGTTGGATGATCTGCTGGTTTTCTGATCCCCTTTGAAACAGAATAAAAAGCAGGAACAACTGACCTCCTAAAGGCCATTAATGTAAAACCTTGTTCATTATAACAATTAAATATGGATTATTATTTTTTTCTTTCTTACAGATCTTGTGTAGACAGGGATCCAGAAAATCAAAATTTCCTGCTTGAATCCAATCTTGGAAAGAAGAAGTATGACATTGAATATGTAAGTATGCACTAATGATGTTTTAAAATTAGCACACTAAACAATTGCTTTACTTTCAAATATTTAACCTTGAAAAGTGGAAAATGTTCATTTAAATTCAAATCTAAAACATGATTTAATTACTGGTTATCTATTAATTATTAGCTTTTCCTTCCCTTACACAGCATCCAGGTACTACTTCCTTTGGAATGTCAGCGTTTAATCTGAGCAATGTTATTATGGGTAGTGGCATCCTTGGACTTTCTTATGCCATGGCAAACACTGGAATTATTCTTTTTGTGTAAGTATGTTTTGATTAATTTAAAAAAAGGCTCTTCTGCCATGTATCCGTTAATAGACAATATTAGAGGTATCCAGTGTAGTTGTAACTGTGTTGGTCCCAGGATATTGGAGAGACAAGGTAGGTGAGGTAATATCTTTTATTGGACCACCTTTCCATTGGTGAGAGAGACAAGCTTTTGAGCCACACAGACTCTTCTTGAGATCTTTCTTTGAAACAGTTACAAGCCTTGTGGATAGGCAAAAGTAGTAAATGTGATGTAGCTCAACTTTAACTAGGCTTTCATATGATCTCACATGACCTTCTCAGGTGCAAACTAGAGAATTATAGCCTAGGGGGCATGGAATGTGTGGGGGGGTAGGGAGAAGCTTTAGAAGAGTGGCAGCTGCTGGCTGGGTGTGCCTTACCTTACTGACGGCTGCGCTGCCTTCAGAGCTGGGCGCCCAGCCAGCAGCCACCACTCCCCACTCTGCCTTCCAAGCTGGGCAGCTAGAGAGCGGTGGCTACTGGCCAAGCGCCCAGCTCTCAAAGCAGCGCCGCTGCCAGCAGCAATGGAAAAGTAAGAGTGGCAGTGTCATACCATGCCACCCTAACTTTTGCATTGCTGCTGGCGGCAGCATTGCCTTCAGAGCTGGGTGCTTGGCCAGCAGCTGCCTGCCGCTTTCCACTCTGCTTTCAGAACTGAGTGGCGGTATATGTACTTGTGGGTGTGCAACTGACTACAGACACAAGCAGGGGTGGGGGGGAGTCAAATAAGTTTGAGAACCACTGGGCTAGAGGAACCTATTGCAAGGTGGGTGCACAACTGGTTTAAAAATGTTATTCAGGGAGTTATCAGTGGTTCACAGTCAGGCTGGAAGGGCATATAGAGCGGAGTCCCACATGGATCTGTCCTGAGTCCCGTTCTATTCAATATCTTCATGAATAATTTGGATAAATGAAATGGAGAGTACACTTATAAATTCTGTGGACGATACCAAGCTGGAAGGGTTTACAAGTGCTTTGGAGGATAGGCTTAGAAGTCAAAATGATCTTAACAAACTAGAGAAATGATCTGAAATAGGTTGAAATTCAACAAGGACAAATTGTTCCTTCTTAAGTGGAATACTTTCAGTCAGTTGCACACATACAAAATGGGAAATGACTGCCTAGGAAGGAGTAATGCAGAAAGGGATTTGGGGGTCATAATGGATTACAAGCTAAACATGAGTGAACAGTATAACAGTGTTCCAGAAAAAGCAAACATCATTCTGGAATGTATTAGCAGAAGTGTTGTAACAAGACATAAGAAGTAATTCGTCTGCACTATTCCACACTGATTAGGCCTCAACTGAAGTATTGTGTCCAGTTCTGAGCATCACATTTCAGGAAAGATGTGGACAAATTGGAGAAAGTCCAGAGAAGAGCAACACAAATGATTAAAGGTCTAGAAAATATGACCTGCAAGGGAAAGACTGAAAGAATTGTGTTTTGTTTAGTCTGGAGAAGAGAAGGCTGAGGGGGAACATAACAGTTTTTCCAAGTACATAGGAGATTGATAAATTGTTCTCCTTATCCACTGAGGACAGGACGAGAAGTAATGGGCTTAAATTGCAACAAGGGAGATTTAGGTTAGACATTAGGAAAAGCTTCCTAATTGTCAGATAGTTAAGTAGTGGAACAAATTACCCATGGAGGTTTAGTGCCTGGCATGATTTATTCTTTTCTTTTTTTTTTTTTTTTTTTTTAAATTTTTGGCTAAGAACTTTTATAATTTATATACCCTCTTATTTATACATACTATTAATGTTTTTTAAATTAACAAAGCAGTGCCATACAGTAAAAAAATAATAAAGAGGCATTTACATGCCCCTTTTATATCCCAATTCCATGCTCTAAAGAGGTTCTGTAGTGGTTATGATGTCACCAGTATAACACATGGTAGGCTATCTCTTAGAAGTTAGTGTAGACAAAAAAGTAAAATAGGTGGGAGGAAGCAAGTTTAAAGTCAGTTACTTGAATAATTCAGCACATTATGCTATAATCAGTTCATTTTTTAAAACACCTATAGCTAGCAATTTAGCAATCATAGGTGCCACAATGGTTTAATTCATTAATTTTTTTTATCTCTAGATTTCTGTATTCAAATGTATTGCTACTGAAATAAGGCTACACTAGTTCACATAACATCACAAAATTAAGTATGATTAGTAGTCTAGATGCAAGAGAGCCCAGGTTGCAGTTGCTAAGATGTTACTGAGAGTGCATGGCTCACAGGATTAATAACAGTATAAAAAGCTTTTAATGTCTAGCTGATTGGTTCACATCTGGCCCAGGCTGGTAGTGACTTGACATTTTTAACATGATAATTATTAGGTGGTTTATATGAACTGAGCTGGTGGTGTCAGTTCAGTTCCTACTGGACAAGTGTTCTCATAGTGTGTGCTTGGTGGTTTCAGCATAGAAGCCAGGAAGTAAATGAGCACGCAAACTAAACCAGGGGTTCTTACAATATTTTTTTTTTTGGTGTCCTCTGATTGTGGCCACCAACTGTTGCTGGTGGCCTCTCTGAAATTTTTTTCTTAAATTACTTGAAAAACAAATAAATATGCACATATACATGTCCAAATCATAGTAATTTATTTATATAGGGTTGTGGGGAGGAGGTTGTTTGTTTTTTTAGCAGACTCAATAATAAATGTGCATTTTGTCTCTCCTTTACTGGACCTAAACGGAATAGAAACACAAATAAGGTGCTTTGATGATGTTTGTTTGTTTTGCCTTTTGGTTGCTTTTGTTTGTTTGTTTTTTGTTTTGATTTGCTAGCTAGAAAGTCCGCTTCAGTGAGAAGTGATATTAGTTAATATTCCTTTTCACAGCAGTACACTTTCTAGCTAGCTGGGAGAAAGTGAAAAGTGATATAAATAAACAAACATACAAATACCACTTTTCACAGCAGACTTACTGGCAAGCTGGGGGACAATTTAAGCCCTGGATGGGGAGGTGGTAGGGAAAATTGGTGGAGGAGGCAAGGGGGGCCCAAAACTCTGCAGCTGGGGATCAGAGCTGGAGGACACAGTGCGGGCCAGGAGCAATGGAGGGGTAGTTAGCCCAGGGCCAGAGCCCAAAGCCCTGCTGCAGATGGGGGACAGAGCCCGACGTCACGCAGCTGGAGCCTGCAGTTCGCCGCCCAGAGCTGAAACTGGAAGCCCAAGTTCCACCACCCCTGAGAAGGTGGGGAACTTACCCAGCTGCCTGCTCCTCTGGCATTTGCAGCTCCGGAGGGTGGGGGGCAGAGCCAAACCCCTGCTGGTGGCACCAGGGGAGGGGATGCTGATTTGTTGCTTCGCCTCGCCGAGCCCCACCCCTCAGTCACCACCCAGGAGGCTGTGGCTTCAAGAAAATCTCCTGGTGGCTGCATTTGAGAAACACTGGACTAAACTACCTTGTCACTCTGATAAAGTGGCCGTTCTAAGTTAAATCTGAGGTAGTATAGATAATAGATATCTATTTCAACATTTTCTGTAGTACCAAACACTATAATCTGTAAGCTCTTTCCAGTACTGTTTCTAGCTGGTGAACAAATTAGAGAAGTCCAGTTATAAGTGCAGCACTTAATGATTACCTTTCACAATCATGAAAATGTATTTGTATATGATTTGCGGTGTATTCTGCAGTATATTTTGATGGAGCTGTGTGGAGATTCTTGTATTACTTGTCAACGATATGCCTGATTGAAGCTCGTGTCCCTACATCTTTTACTTTGACAAGCACTAAAACCCATTCAGAAAATGAAAAGAACAACCTTGGAATGAGGAGTCATTAAACTGAGCTTCACATTTTTGAGCAGCTATAGTCTCTGGAGACTGTTCTTCTAAAGCAGAATGCTTGTATTGGTGTAGGAAGGGACAGGTTGTTTTTTTTTTATTTACTACAGCTTTGTGACACTGGTGTTCAACTGCAAAGAACAGTGCAGCTGCTGAAGGGTGTATTTGTTGTGATTCATTGAGAATTTTTAGCGGTTACAAAGAAGCATTTCAATAAAGGATAGGTAATTCTAATAGAAGCTATAAGAAAATAAGACAACTTCTGGGAGCCATTAACAGTCTGTTTAATCACAGGTGAAACCACAGTAAATGTTGAGCAAAGGAAACTGACCTGCATTCAGATCATTTCAATGTATATGAATTTTAAAACACACCGTACTGAGTCACAAGCTCTTAACATTTTCTAGTTGTCAGTCCATATTTTACCAGTCAATTAACTGTCTTTGTATCTTGCTTTACACAAAAACATCACATACAGCTGAAAGGTGACTTGTTTCAGACTTTAGCAGATTTTCTCACCTAGTCACAAATTACATCAGTCACAAGTCTAGTGTTTCAGAGATGAACTAGCTGTGATGTGATTACCTAAGAATGTGAGGAAAAAGTAAAAATAAAAAAACAGCTGTTAGTGATACAAAATAATGTTCTTTGATACTTTTGTTAAAATAATGTGTTTATTGGGTCAATCAAAAATATATTGGGTCTGATTCTCATTTATACTTACACCTCTCTACACCACTCTAATAGTGTAAAGGGGCCTTACGTCAAGTTTAAGTATTATTTAATCCCATTTCAGCAGTATGTAGTATAAATGAGAATTGGGTCTGTTGACAAAATAATAATGTAAATAGGTAGCTGTACCTTCCAGTGTGGATTTAAGTATGGTGTCCTTTCATAAACAAGCACTGATTGATTCAGACTTTCTCAGCTAGCATTGGAATTTACACTTATTTTTCTTAATTCTTTCATTTCACTGTTTTGATATTGGTTCTTATGTTCTATCTTAAATCCTTCCTGTTCAAATAGTACACTTAATTAATATGGCTAAACTAAATAAATTAAGGCTGTCTAAAAGTTTTTTGCTTTTTTTTTCCCTCCCCTCCTAGGATTCTCTTGGTGGTTGTGACAATATTCTCTTTATATTCAGTTCATCTTCTCCTAAAGACTGCCAATGAAGGAGGTATGGTAAATTCTTCTTCTTGTACAAATAGTTATTACTAACTTCATATTATCTTTCCCTTGTAAAATACACATTTTCAATTAATTTATTTTGTATGTTTGTAGGGTCTCTGTTATATGAACAGCTAGGAATGAAGGCATTTGGTTTGGCTGGAAAAATTGCAGCTTCCGGATCAATTACAATGCAGAACATTGGAGGTGAGGATTTTGAAAAATATGTACTGTAGATTTTAATGTTAAATAGTAAATACTCCCTCTCCATTCTCAGACTTTTTCACATATGTTTTTATTAATTGTGTCAAGTAAAGTTATGAAATAAGTTTTGTGACTCTTATGTCATTTTCCATCTATATTTGTAATGATTTATAATGTTGTTCATCTACAGCTATGTCAAGCTACCTCTACATAGTGAAATATGAGTTGCCATTGGTCATCAAGTCATTTATGAACATTGAAGAGAACACAGGGTAGGTGATAGAACTCCTCCTCATCAGAGAAACTAATAGTAGAAACAAAAATGGGCAACATATATATTTTATATGAAGACTTCCTTTGGTACATCTTAGTGTAGCTTCTTAATCAGAGATAAGGTGGTGGTAAGATCCAGTAAGATTTTTTTTCTACCCCTTGGGTGGTCCATTTGACATGGATCTAGCCTCTACTGGTAAAGATGTTAGCAAAATAACTGTTTTCTATAATACGATGGAATACATATATGTAAATAATCTCCAATAAGTGCTAATGGATGTGCTGGTCAACATATTGCTCAATAATGAAATTAAGTTAAATAGGGTCATAGTTGTTACCTCTAATGTATTTCAGGAACCTTAGACTGATAAGATGGTTTTCAAACTTTAACATTGTGGGAAGTATTCTTACTCTAAGAGTAAGCTGCATTTCTACAGTGATTCTAGTTAATACTTGCTTAAGGACAAATATTCAGTAAGTCTGTGGCAATATTAAAAACACCAACTCATTGATTACAGTGCATGTAGTGATTCAAGATATACAACATACATCCAAACTGTCCATCCACATTATCCATTAATCCACACAGAAATTCCATAACTTCTTGACTTTGAGACTCATGATTTCCTTCACATGGGCTATCACCAGCAATAATATGCATCCTGATGCAAAGCGCTGAACACCTTTGATATCTGACTCTTTTTTTTTTTTTAAACATTTTCTTGTTAAAAGACAAGTTGCAATACATTAACTTTATCTTACAGATGTCTAAATCACACTAATTTGAGAATTTAGAGTGTATTTTTTTAAAAGTTTCAAACAAAGTAACTGAAGAAATTTGTCCAAATTCTTGTCTCATTTGCATTGGTATGAATCCAGAGTGACTCTGTTAAAATTAATTCAGATTTACACCAGTTTTCAGAATTTAGCCCTTAATGTTCAAACCAGTAAAGTCTTTAAGATAGAGTATTTGTTCAGCAAGGCTTCTTTGCTCATCCAAATAATATTACGTCTGGTTTAAAAATATCTCCTGTTATGGATCAGCTAGTACTATTTCCAGTATTAACAGTGGGATAAAGGCTACACTGTTACATGAATTGTCTTAGGAATATAGGATTTTAATAGAAGTCCAGTGTCTTACCACAGTTGAATACCCATGACCAGTTTTGCCCTGTTACTTCATTGCACTGAAGTTAAAAATCTGCTTTACACTGGTCTGAGAACTGAATTTGTTCCCCAGTGTTTCAGAGGAAGATGCTCCCAATATACCTGACAAATGATTGACTGACTGCTTTCGCCTATGGAAAGAAAAAAGAAACACAAGAGGGGATTCAGGGGAAGAAAATCTCTATGAAATTTCCCTTGTGGTGATATTTTTTCAATTTTGATGGGCCAGATTTGCCCCTGTGGAACAGAATGAAATCTTCCCTGTGTCCCAGGTGATAGGCAGAAGGCCAGGGCCAGTCATGCAGAGGCCTTGTGGTTCTGCTGCAGCTCTGGCACTCTCCCTGGCTTTCCTCCAGCTCCCTGGCGGCGTACAGTAGAGCCACATTACCAGAGATTTCCCCTAGCCCTTCAAAGCCTCTCTTAAAGGGTGATCTCCATCCCAAATCGGGCATGGTGAGAAAGATAATACAGCCTCAGGGTTGGGGCCTGGGGAGCAACAAAGAGACAAAGGCCCAGATTCACAAAGATACTTAGGCAGCTACCTCTCATTAGGATTCAGGGACATAAGTACCTTTGTGAATTTGAGCAATATGCATTTTTATTTCCACCAGCCTCTTTATTCACCTGACCAATACGTTGTCTGTCTCCTGTCTCTTTCCCTTCCTCCCCTCAACGACCAAGTATATGCCTATCCTAGCAGAAGACACTGAGAGAAACGGATATTGCAGAAGGGGAGATGATGGGAGTATCGCCTTAATATAGATCTAGGAGGCATGGTCGTTCTTCTCTTCCCTCCCCCTGCCCACTCGTGGTGTGATGATCCTTTGTGACTTAGATATTATCCTTAAGAGTGCAGTTCAAATAGTACATCTGAAAGCTAGAATTTTCAGCATATAAACCTATTTCTCCCATTTATCAGGTTAAAAAATATATTTGAAATACATCTTGAAATGGCAGTATCTTCAATAGCCCCTTTAATACATTGTTTTGTGAAATTTAGAATAAAATAGTTTTATTCTTGGTATTTTTACAAGATATTTTATCTCTTACTTACAAACAATAGCAGGTTATAGAAACAAATATATGTAAGGACTAAACTCTAGGCACCATTGTTGTAAAATGCTTTGATTACTTATATAAATTTAACTTTTTTTCTTACAGAGAATGGTATCTTAATGGTGACTATTTGGTTGTGCTGGTGTCTATAGTGTTCATTCTTCCTTTGTCACTGCTGAAAAATTTAGGTAAGCAACTATTCATTTAAAGTAAATGTGGAAACAAAGTGTTGATTTTGCTGTTAACAAGTGGAAGGCCCAAATATGGGAGCTACCTCCACATTACTGATCTCTTGCCAGGTGGATGCTGTGCAAATGATCTCAGTCCCTGAGGAGAAGAACAGCATATCTCTTTTTTTAAGAAATAAATGAGGGCTACAGAGTGTTTGTAGAGTGTAAGAGGAAAAGAAAGTGGGTGAGGACAGGATGGGAAGTCTGCAGTTCCACTGCCTTTGACTGTGATCTTGTCAGACCTCTGTTTATACAGGATTTGGCCTGGTCAGTGTACGTGTTCGGCACGTTTGAGGAAAGCACATGATGCTCATGATTCAGTTGGTGGAATACTTTCTCTTAATCAATATGGAGTGAATACCCCACATGGTGGTTGACTTGATAACCCACCCTATGTTGTGGAGGACTGTGGAACTGAAAGTGGCATTTTTTCAGATAAAATACAGGACCAATTTCTGCTCCCACTGAAGACTGTATCAAAATTCCCATTGACTTCATTGGAAACAGGATTAGATCTATTAACTGAAGCTCCTGACCACTTGTGGTCATCAGTTACCACATGGCACTCTTCCAAGAGTGGGGATGTTATCCCTTGTGTCCTGGCCAAATTTCATTTTGGGTAACTAAATTTTCCCTGCAGTTTAAATTGGAAGTAATGGATTTTGTTGTTCTTTGTTTTTGGTTTGTTTGTTTGGGATCCTAAACTGTTGTGTTGTATGGCTGCCTAGTTCCTTAGCAGAAGTGGCTGTACTTCAGTGATCCATATAGGCTTTTTTTAAAGAAAATGGAAGATGATGGGTTGGTTTGAGTGAATAAACCTATAGGAGATCCTCAGGGCTTATTTTCACAGTGGGCTAATGTGCTTTATAGGATGTGATTTCTAATGAGTACTAATGTGCTCTGCATTCATTAGGCCATGTGGATACTTCTGGTGCACACCGGCAGGGTGTACACAGACCAATTTAATGCACAGCACATTAATGTACTTCAGAAATCATACCCCCATAGAGCCCTAATGACTGAGGGCTTGTCTTCACTGCACCAGTTAGCATACTTGAATTGCTCCACTTACTTGAATAAGCCCTGGTCTAAATGTAAAAATTAGATTGACGCAGCCATGTTGCTCAGGGCTGTGAAAAATTTTGCACCCTGAGCACCATAGTTAGGTCAACTTAACCCCACAATGTAGATGCATCTAGGTCGACAGAAGAATTTTTCCATTGACCTAGTTACCACCTCCTGGAGAGATGGATTAATTACATCACTGGACAAATCCCTACGATTAGTGTAAGAAGTGTCTACACCAGGGGTTCTCAAACTGAGGTCCTGACCCCTAAGGGGGTCGCAAGGTTATTACATGGGGGTTGTGAGCTTTTAGCCTCCACCCCAAACCTTGCTTTGCCTCTAGCATTTATAATGGTGCTAAATATATTAAAAAATGTTTTTAATTCATAAGGGGGGGTCACACTCAGAGGCTTACTGTGTGAAAGGGGTCACCAGCCCAAAAGTTTGCAAACCACTGGTCTACACTACAGCACTATAGCGGAACAGCTGCAGCACTGTGACTGCATAGCCTAAGAGTGACCACATTGTGAAACAGCGTGGTTTTGATTAGCAGCACAGAGTCACTGGATTAGCAGTTGTTGAGTTGTTGCTGATGAACTGCTGCATCCCCCAACTGCATTAACTCCAGTGACAGCTGTTTCCTCTTAATAGGCCAGCTAGCTCAAGTTTAAAGCATCATGTAATTCGAGCTAGACATTTTTGGGTGTAGAAGGAGGGGCAAAACTTGAGTTTATAGCTTGAGCTAACACTGCAGTGAAAACAAGCGATAAGACACTTGTAAATTACTAAATTTTGTGAATAACAAATAAGTGAAAAAAATAAAAAAGCAAGGCTGTAATTAAAATGTTGTTTCTCTTTCTTGCTTACAGGATATTTAGGGTATACAAGTGGCCTTTCCTTAATGTGTATGGTCTTCTTCCTTATTGTTGTAAGTATAATTTCTCTGTAGATTTACATGCTTATAATAGTGCATTGCAAGTGAGACTTCATATGATTTCGAAGCGCTTTATCATATTGTATCAGTTAAAAATAACAATGTGGTATTTTTAGGTAATTTGCAAGAAGTCCCAAATCCTTTGTCCTTTGGTATTGGAGTATGACATGATGAACTCAACTCTGAATGGCACATTGGCACACCTGGCAACTGCTGCACGTTTGCATGGAACAGCACAAAACATGACTAATGATGAAATGTGCAGGCCAAAATATTTTGTCTTCAACTCACAGGTAAGGTACCATATGTAAAGGGCATTCTCACTATTAAAAATAAAGAGAAAGAACAAATATTACATAGAAATATGGTCATTTTTGCTTACATAATTGCCAAAACTAATATTTTGGGGGCCATTAATTATGTCCCAATCCTGAAAGGCACTGTGCACTTCCTGCAAAATGGGGCTTTCTTAACTTTTATTGAGTTCAAGAGGAGATGAGGGTTTCCAGCCTCTCCTGGGAGGCAGTCAGTACTTCTCCTGGTAAGGCAAAGTACTTAAGCACATGTTTAACTTTAAACATGTGAGTAATCCCATCTGTATTCAGAAAAACACATAATTTACCAGATTAAGTTGCACTGGTGCAAACCTCACCAGGAAATAGGTTTTGCACTTGTGTAACTATAATGGTTGAAAAGTCTCCGTTGACTTCAGTGGGCTTTGGGTCAGCCCCTAAAGGCCCAATCCTGCAAACCTTTACTCATACAAATACCCCTAGTGATGGAAAATCTCATGAGAAGAAAATCTTTACTCACATGAGTATTTCTAAGATCCGGCCATAAAGATTCAATCCAGCAAGGTAGAATGCATTCAACTACCATGGGCTTAAGTGGGACTTGAGGATTCCCAGTATTGGGCCCTTAAGAACAAAAAAGAGAGAGAGAAAGTTGTAATAACCTTCCAGAATAGTTGACTTTTATAACAGAAAATTGAGACAAATTAGACTTCCAATGGAAAGTAAAAATATAAAGTAGAAACCTACTGATGAATTCTGTGCAACAAAGATAAATTTGCTACATCTATCAAGAAATTTATAAAGCAAGTTTTATGTTTTTCAGACTGTCTATGCCGTACCAATCCTAACATTCTCTTTTGTCTGCCATCCTGCTATTCTTCCTATTTATGAAGAACTGAAAGGGTAAATGTATAGATTGTATATAACTTTACTATTCAAAAAGAAACCAGCAATATATTGTCACTGTTAACACTTATTTCTGTTTGTTTCTTTAATAGCCGAAGCCGTAGAAGAATGATGAATGTGTCCAATGTTTCATTTTTTGCCATGTTTTTAATGTACCTATTGGCTGCTCTCTTTGGATACCTGACATTTTATGGTAGTTATTGCCTCTTCTATTTTCTTTTAAATGAAGCATGTCTCCGGAAATTCAAAATAAATCTTGTGGCTTATAAAATGTAAAGCAAATTAGCATTTACTAATTAATTATTTTTATACATTCACACACAAAGGGGACCAGTGGTCTTATGGCTAAAGTTCAGGACTGGAAGCCAGACTGTTTTGGTGCTGTTTGACACAGACTTTGTATTATCCTTGACTTGTCTGTGCCTAAGTTTATCCCTCAGTAAAACGGAGATACTACTAGTAAATCTTATAAAATTTATTTATATTTGTAAAGTACTTTAAGTCCAACATTGAAGTTGCTATGTAAGGACAACTATAGAAATGAAAAGGAGTACTTGTGGCACCTTAGAGACTAACAAATTTGTTTGAGCATCAGCTTTCGTGAGCTATAGCTCACTTGATTCTGAGCCTTAGTATGCTTAAGAAGGGAAATGAGCTTGTTTTTTCTCACTAGTCCCTGTAATATTCTTCACAAACCTCTCATAACTGCACATTATTGTATTTTTCCCTTTTCTACTACTGTCCCTGTATTGGTTTTCATCTATAAAACCAAAGGACTATGTTCTACTCTGTAGTTTCATTGCCTTTAAGGAGTCTACAGTTGTACAACTGAGAACAGAATTTGGCTCTAAGAATATGCTATGATGTTGCCATAGTCTAATAATCAGAAGGTGAAAACCTATTTGCCTTTCTCATGCAAAGTCCATGAGTAGCAGACAGCAGAATTTGGCCCAGCTGAAGTACATGTGCCAGTAAAATGAGTGGGGCTACGCCCTGGGTCTCTTTCTCTTCCACAAACTCACAGGACAATATGCTCAAGATCAGCTGAGTTTTTAATTCACTGTAAATTTGTGGAGGAACTGGACTGTTCTGTTTTATTTCTTAAGAAGTACACAGGGATATTACCATTCTGTTATGTCTTGCTGCGGTATTGTGAAGAGTGTGTTATTAGAGTTCAATTAAAATGCCATTTTCTTTATAGGAAATGTTGAAGCAGAATTGCTTCACACTTACTCTGCAGTCCTGGGTGCTGATGTTATTATTCTTATTGTACGTCTGGCTGTACTTATGGCTGTAACCCTTACTGTACCTGTAGTTATCTTCCCAGTAAGTAATTTTTATTTATTTATTTATTTTTTAATTCCGTGTATCCATCTTAGCCAGGAATTGGCTACCTTTCCTTCATCTCTTGCTGTGGACTAGTAGTAATATTAAATTAATTAGGCAAATACAGTTTGCTAATTTCTAGTAATTTTTTTAACTTTAAAAAAATATTGTTTATAACAAGTCTGCATGTATGCTTTTTACTCATTTAACTGAATCAGAATAATTGAAATAGATAAGTATCAATTTAGAAAGTAAAATATTTTTACATTGAGGGGTCAAAACCTTTAATCTTTTTTATTTTAATATATATTTTACTCTGTCACTTTTCTGTATTCTAGTCATTTTTAAAAAAATGAGATAAAAGTAGTGTTGTATACTACACCTGTTCCTTTGTCCCCTTATCAATTTGTTTGTGTTCAGTGGTTTTTAGTTAGTTAGGTTTTTTTTTCTCTCTCCCCTGTTGTGGTGTTTTAAACACCTAAATAAAGAACTGGAAAACCTCTTTTCATAAAGAACTGTCAAATGCATAAAGTCAAGTGCAAAACAGAGAATCTTTTTTTCTGATGTCTTACTGTTATAGTAATCCCAGTTGTTTTTGCATTAAGTCAACAGTGTCTCTTTAAGGACTTTTTTGATTAATACTAATGTCTTCATTATTTTTTGCAGATTCGTACTTCAATTACACAGCTGTTTTGTGCAGAGAAGGAGTTCAATTGGTTACGTCACAGTTTAATTACAGTTTTTGTTTTGGCATTTACCAATGTTCTCGTAATCTTTGTCCCTTCCATTCGAGATATATTTGGATTCATTGGTAAGTTTTTGTATGTTAGTTCAGGGTTTTGTTGTTTTGTTTTTTTTTTGTTTTTCAAAATCAGAACAATATTTTCAAAAATCTAATGAAACACTGTACTTATTTCAGAAAACTTTGTTATTTATTTATTTTAAATATAGGTGCCTCTGCTGCTGCCATGCTGATCTTTATACTTCCTTCTGCTTTCTATATCAAACTAGTGAAGAAAGAACCTCTGAAATCTGTGCAGAAGATTGGGGTATGTATAGAAGAGTATTTTCATTAACATGCTTTCATCACTGGCTCAGAGCAAGGGTTTTAGTTTATTTCTTTATAATCTAAAGATTTCAGAACTTCTATGATCTTCATTGATGAACTAGCAGTAATCAGTAGCGTCTATTACTCTTAAAAAGCAGTAGTTTCACAGGCAGTTGTAGCTGGAGAGAGAGCCACTAGGAAGTTATTTCTGCATATTTCCCCACAAGACCTCTCCAGTTGTTGTCCCCGCCAACTCCAGAGGTGACAACAACCAGGATTTCATCCTGAAACAGTAAATTGTTAGAGGAAATTTAAATAGTGGTGGAAATAAAATAATTTTAATTACATACAGCTATTGCACCATTACTGACATTAAAGTAGCGTGAATAGAAATGGGGCACATTTTGTCTATTTCATAACAAATAATATATAGGAAAAGTGCCTGATAAATGTTTAGTGGAGTGTATTCAACAAAATACCTATTCAGTACTGAAACTGCTGTATAATATTATGTAGCCTCACTGGCCTCTCTCAAATATTTCTTCAAAACCTACTTCTCTCGGTTACTCTTTCAGAGCTGACCTCCCCCGATCACTTGGGCCCTTTTGCTTGATGTTGCTGCTTCTGATCTTAGACATTCAGATTCTCAGCTTGTGAAGCCGGGCATAGCTCCATTGAAATCGATAGAGCTATGCCAGTTTACACCAGCTGAGGACGTAGCCTGCTATATTAAAAATAAGTTTATTAATCCATTTTAAAAAGAAACCAGAGCATGTGAAAATCAAAGGTTATCTCATTGTCTCTTACTGTAACCTTTGTTCTTTTTTATTAGTCATTCCTTAGTATTGTTTGACTAATTTAAATCTTAAATAACTCAGGACAGGCACTTACCTGTTTATGCCAGGTAAACATTTGTAGCTGAAGAAGAAAATAAAATATCTGAAGTAAATTTTATATTTTCTCTTTCCAGGCTATACTCTTCCTAGTGAGTGGCATGTTTGTGATGATTGGAAGTATGACCTTGATTATTCTAGATTGGATCCATAATTATGCATCTGGCGGACATTAACTGGCACGATTTAATCTCAAATACTCCAGTGTTCACTGAAATATCTACTGAGAGAGAAAATTACCTAGGTTTGCAATTTTGCTTCCTTTAAAAAGCAGATTCTTTGATGCTGGTTCTTCTGACTGTAGAATAAGTGAACTCTTGAAAAGAAACTATTCTGCATGATGGAAGTGGATATTAACATCAAACCACCTGAGTCTCTGGCTGAGGGAAGTGACAATTTTATTCCATTCCAGAGAATGGACACAACTCTCTGTAGAATTTTATCAAGCCATGTTTGGCTTTTGTCATTGTTACTTGGGTGTTTTATTATTTTACTTGAATGTGCCTAATGGAACCATTTGATGTGAAAAATAACTCTTAATTTACAGCAAAGTGTTGATCTATCCAATGAGAGAGAGAGGGAAAAAACACTATTATTTTATGTACCAAAAATTCTTATGGACCTCAAAAGCATGATTTTGACTTTAAGAAAACAATTTTTTAAATACAAAAATGTATCCCAGTGACATAGAACCTGTACAAACATTTAATCTGTGTTCTAAATTTAATACAATTTGCCCTTCTATGGAGGCATAATTAGAAGGGGGAGCATTTGTTTGTTCACCCATCAGAAATATTTTTTTAAACAAATTATACTGACTTTCAACCAATTTGAGTAGGTCAAAACTCCGTAACTGAATAGAAACAGTTTTTTCAGTGACACTCAGATACTCCAAAATTTAATCAAAGAAGTCATTATTGATATCCCAAGTCATTGTACCTAATCAACTAGAAACACCATAGTTTTAAAAAAATGGCAATCTGACTCAAGTTTTAATGCTTAGAACAATTACAGGTCATCAGAATGGGTGATGTTTAAAATAAACTTTTATACAGTGAAGAGCTCGTAAAGATCTTGGGATTTCTCCTCTTGAGGTTCTCAATAGTGCAATTGGGAAAAACAGGGTGGTTGTTTGTTTGTTTATTCAGATTGAGTTGCAGCTATCTACCAAATCACACTGGGTCGTGTCATATGCCATTGATATACAAAACTCTCTTTTGAGATTAATGGGGGGTTCTGCTTAATGATAGCATATGGCCCATTGTCAATTAGGTTTGTTTTTTTTGGCCAGTCTTTCTTGAACTTGCTGCACCATAAAAAAAGAGGTCCTGCTGTAGTTTATGAATTAATTGTACAGTTTTCACAAACTGTTCAGTATTTGTCAATTTCTCATCCACTGTTGGATTTTGAATTACTTGATTATTTTTTGTTCCTATTTTGTCTATGCTAAAAGCCTAATACACAAACTGCCCCAGTATTTGGTGCTCGATACAAGTTCTCTTCATATAGCCCTGGTCTGCACTGGCAGGGGGATCGATCCAAGTTACGCAACTTCAGCTGTGTGAATAACGTAGCTGAAGTCGACGTACTTAGATCGACTTACCTTGGTGTCTTCACCGCAGTGAGTCAACTGCTGCTGCTCCTCCGTCGACTCTGTCTGCGCCTCTCGTGGCGCTGGAGTACAGGAGTTGACGGGAGAGCGCTTGGGGATCGATTTATTGTGTCTAGCCTAGACAATAAATCGATTTCCGCTGGATCAGTTGCTGCCTGCCAATCTGGCGGGTAGTGAAGACATACCCATGGGCAACTGGGATTCCTCATGCAGTTGATACTTTATAGTAGTTTAAACAAAACAAAAACCCTCATGGACTGAACAGTCATCTTATACTTGTTTGCTTCAGAAATAGATACATTTTGTTTGAGTCCTAACTAGCAAGCTACCAAAACAAGTGCTGTATGGTTGTGATTAGCTGTTTTGTTTCTACTGCACGTTTACTATTTATTCCTATCCCAGGTTGAAGAGAAACGGTAACTGCATAAGAGCACATTTGACTTATCAGAGATATCACTATGGGTGGGTGCAGTATAAGAATCTGGATAAAGATAATAAAAGAAAGAGTCACGGTACTATGTTCAACCATATTTGTCTTGCATAATGTTTTAAAAATCTGATTTACAAAATTCAGTTTAGTAGTTGGGTCAGAGGGAACAAATAATGTCATGTAATCAGTTGATTAAACAGCACTGAAGATTTTGTCTCAAAAGCCAGAATCAGTTCTAGGTACAATCACTATTTGGCAGATAGAAAAGGAGTACTTGTGGCACCTTAGAGACTAACAAATTTATTGGAGCATAAGCTTTCGTGAGCTACAGCTCACTTCATCAGATGCATTCAGATGATGCCTGTCTTTCTCCACATTTTTAAAATCTGTGAAAAATCACAGATATTTTGATTCATACTTCTGACTACAACTACCAATCACCACATCTGTAGCAAACATAATGAAAAGTGAGAGTTCTCTCATCTTGCTTGTTTGATTAGTCCAGTGGTACTCAACTTTCAATTAGAACTTTGAACTGAGCAGTGCTTCTTTTACTGGGACTCAGGAAGAGGAAGTGGAGTTCAGATCAAAGGCTCATTTATTCCTGATCTATGGAGAGGAGTACTGAACAAATGTTTCAGTGATATGACAACTCTTCTTCCTCCTCTCCGCACACACAGAAATCTGAAGGAGAATTTAAAATGTCCTCTCCCTCAAGAGTTTGTAGTGTGTAGAGGATGAAGAGATCCCCTTTCCAGCATCAAAGGGAACAAAAATGAACCTCTTCCCTCTCTGCAACCAGAAGAGAGGGGGAGATCCTTCGATCACTGTCAGGGGGAGATAAAAGATGAAGATATTACATGTTAGCACCTCATTACGTTGTATCAATACGTTATTGAGTCGTGCAAATTTATGCATCAATGTCTGGACATTATATTGTGAGTCAATTGTTCTCTGAAGCTCCATTTGATACTAAGTAGCTCTTCAGCTATTAAACTTGAGTACCACTTTGCTAAGTAGTTTTCTAATATATGAATCTGTTGCAAACCTGTCAGTGTAGAGGTCATTCAACAAACCAATGGAAAAGAGCAGCTTCAGTATTAAACCACTGTAATGTCACCTTGTTTTTACGTTGCTGTCTTCCATGATATTTCAGTCATAACTGTAATGTTATTTATAGAACATTAATCCATTAAAACTAAAACCTATTTTTCAATATTTATGATAGTCTGTGTACATAATTGTATGTGTATATAATGTAAATATATTGTATATAATATAGGTTTGGGACTTCTGGGTATATGTATATATTCCTCTGTCACTAATGGTTATTGCATCATTTCAACGAGTTGTTCATGTTGTACATCTGTGTAACAACAGTCAAAGGAAGTTTCTTTACAGAAAAATGTTATGCTTACACAAATTGAAATAGTATGTTACCACTCGAGATGTAAGACCACACAAACATGAAAGGTTTTATTTATTACAAATGTATATGCTGCAATAAAGAAGAGTCTTTGGGGTCCATAAAGAAGTATAGATCAGGTACAGATTTTTTCATACAGTTTAAGATGGATGTTATAATTTCCCAAATGCAGTGACTGACAACTTATTTTACCGTCTAATCTATCTATTACAGGTGTTCTACAGTACATCTTTGTATATATTTTGTATATACCCACTGTATTGTTAGAGGTCAACAATTCAGCTGTAATTGTTGGCAAAGAGTGTTACACAGTTTCAATGAAACATTGTATGTTTTGTTTTAACTGAATTAAAAATAAATAAATAATCCTTAGCAATTGTGTTTTTTCTTTGGGGATGAAGAGGTGAAGGAATTGCTTTTGAGTTAATAGCAATGTACAGCACATAGGGAATTTAATTCCTTAGCTATTTGATATTGTATTTTTTTGCAGACGTGTTCACAATAATCTAATAGAATTATGCAGCATTTGACTTATGAACAGGCTCTCGGACACCACTATGATATAAGAACCTAGGCAGAGATTATCAAAAAATACTCATGGTATTCAACTATATTCATCAGATATAATGTTTAAAATATCTGATTTACAAAATTTCATTTAGTAGTTGGGTTGGAGGGAACAAGTTGGAGATTTTCAGAAGCAGTGCCCATTCAGCCTATACGTATGCTCCAGATATTCTTGTGCCCTGTACCAAAGATAGATAAATCTCCCCTGGCAAGCCACCCTCAGTTCCTTCTCAACAACCCTACCGCTTGAGCCAGAACATCTAGCATGCCCGCTTTCAGCCTAGCTCTAGCTTAGCTTTGTATTTTAGTCTTAGTATAGTTTAGCTTTCTAATTAGTCAGTTGTTTAATTTACTAGTTCGATGCCCCTTTTTTTATTTGGTGGTTTGTCTGTTGACTACCCCATCTTTTCTCCCCACACCCTTTCTCCGTTGAGGGGCTTTTCCGTGAAGGTAGTTGTCACTGGTTATGCTGGGATCCCCAAGCTTTAAGAGCTGCTTTTCTGGCTGGGAGTCTCGCCCTGTTAGCAACAGACATTCCACGGTTTGGGAGACACCCACACACCAACCAAGATCAGCACTTCTTTCAAGAGCTGGTCTAGAAAAAATAGGTAACATTCAGGCTTCTTATGATGGAGCAAGCACAAAGACCAGTTTCAGAGCCGGGATCAGCGGACACCCCTGTACACCAACCTTCAAGTGCACTTATTGCCCCATTGATCTCTGTATCCTGCTTACTGGGATCTTCACGGGATGAAGGTACTGACAGGGCTCCAAGTAAATGGAGTTCTGCATCTCCCACCAGAGAACATCTCGTTGAATAGATCCCAGTCACCTTAGAGAACAACTGTATTGGCGACCTCAGGTTCCAAAGAGAGTCACTTTGAGGCACCAGGATGTTCTAGTACTGGGAGCTCATCAAAGAACTCATACTCTTCTAAGAGCCACGGTACCAAGCAGGGGCAGAATCCAATTTTCTGAGGCACCATTCAACTGCATTAGCCAACAGCCTTAGTCAAGACAAACCACAGAATGCCTCCAAAATCATTCCTAGATCTTTTAGAAAAACATCCAATCTTGATTTAAAAATTGTCAGTGATGGAGGATCCACTGGAAAATGGTTCCAATGGTTAATTACTCTATCACACCATTAAAAAATTAAGCCTTAGTTCCAGTCTAGCAATTGGATCATGTTATACCTTTCTCTGCTAGATTGAAGCGCTCATTTATTAAATATTTGTTCTTCACGTAGATACTTATAATTGTAATCAAGTCACCCCTTAGCCTTCCCTTTGTTAAGCTAAATAGATTGAGCTCTTTGAGTCTGTCACTATAAGACGTTTTCTAATTCTTTAATCATTCCTGTGGCTCTTTGAAATCTCTCCAATTTATCAACAACCTCCTTCAATTGTGAGCACCAGAACTGGACACAGTATTCCAGTAACATCATCCTAAATCTTCCTCCCCTTGCACCTACTTTCTTCCAGTCCCCTGAGCTCCAAGTCCTTGTCTCCTTACCCAACCAGTCCCAGTCTCCCACTTCATCCCAACTCTTAGTCCATTTCCATCTCCCCCAGTCCCCTGTCAGCCTCCAGTCCTAGTTTTCCCCCAACCTCCTTGTCCCAAGGTATTCTCCCCATCTCTCCGCATTTGAATCCGGCAGCTTCATCCTCCACGTTGCCTCGGCTCATCGGGGAGGACAATGAGAACACAGAAGAGCAGGCGCTTTGAACAGGGCAATCAGCCAGGGTGACATACTGAAGGGGATGCATTTGCTACCTCCCATGTGACCTGACCTGCTGACTGAGAGCCAGCTGGGCTTATGGAGGCAGCCAGCCAGCCAGCCAGGGAGAGAGACATGCATCGCTGGAGAGAGCAGCCCCAAGCTGCAACTTGACTAGACACTCTGTTGGGTAACTCATCCAGTGGGAGCAGCAGGAGTGGGTGCTCTGGGCTCCCCACCCTCCCAGAACAGTGGGCTTCCTGCGTTGGAAGCCATGGGGAGTGGGGCTGGGCTGGAAGAGGCTCCCACTCTGATCTCTGGGATGGGTAGCTGAGGTTGAGGGGAGGGGGAGGAGGTGGGATGTGTGTGTCAGCAGCTTGCCTCTGTGTCCCAGCTGGGGAACTGGAGCAGCCTCCCTGCTACCTAGGTTGTGATGGGGATTAGCCTGCTGCACTAACCTCCCTTAAGGGCCCCACTTGTCCAGGAAAGGGCTTGCTCTGTCTGCCAGCACTGCCAGCGGGAGCACACACTTAGCTCTGCATAGGTGAGCACCATGCTAACCAGGTGTGCTGCAGCCTGCTCCCATCCATCCCATCCCTGCAGAGAGATGACACATGGGGGGGGGGGCATGCACGATCACATACCCTCCCCCCCAACAAGTTTTTTGCCAGGATTTACCTGCCAAGCCCTCCCTCCCTCCCCTGCAGAGAGGCAAACAAACAGCAGATGCACCAAATAGCTGAGAGCTGAGAGTAAGGGGGAAGCTGTCTGGGAAGGGGGGGGCATGACCCCACCTGGTGGGGGGGAACCTTTAAATTGCGGCCCCTATCCCCATCACAGGTAAGGGTCCTCCCTGCTCCTCTGGTCAGAAGCTTCACTCGCTTGGTCCCAGGGGCTGCCTCCCCAAAGTCAGGCAGTAGGGTGCACAGGAGATAAATGGGTGTGAGATCAGCTCCCCCATGTGCCTGCCCCACCATCTCAACAGGAGTGGCAATGCGGGCCGCAGCGGGTAGGAGAGTTGCATGCAGACTCACTGCACTCTTCCCCGCCCCAGGGATGTTCCCAACACAGTGGTTTTGTAGTTTTAATGGCAGATTAACCATTAAGTACACACTGTGTTGTAATTGAAATAAATATATTTGAAAAAAGTGTTCTTGAAATGAAAAACGTGCTGGGTCATCATCCGAGAGTGCTATAACATGAAGTATATGGCAGAAGGCAGGTAAAACAGAGCAGGAGACAGACAATTCTCCCCCAAGGAGTTCAGTCACAAATATAATTAACACATTTTTTTTAACGAGTGTCATCAGCATGGAAGCATGTCCTCTGGAATGGTGACCGAAGCATAAAGGGGCATACGAATGTTTAGCGTATCTGACACGTAAATACCTTGCAATGCTGGCTACAAAAGTGCCATGGGAATGCCTGTTCTCACGCAGCTGACATTGTAAATAAGAAGCAGGCAGCATATCTCCCGTAAATGTAAACAAACTTGTTTTTCTTAGCGATAGGCTGAACAAGAAGTAGGACTGAGTGGACTTGTCTGCTCTAACATTTTACATTGTTTTGGTTTTGAGTGCAGATATGTAACCAAAAGGCTCTACATTTGTAAGTTGCACTATCATGATAAAGAGATTGCACTACAGCACTTGTATGAGGTGAATTGAAAAATATTATTTCTTTCGTTTATCATTTTTACAGTGCAAATATTTGTAATAAAAATAATAATATAAAGTGAGCACTGTACACTTTGTATTCTGTGTTGTAACTGAAATCAATATATTTGAAAATGTAGAAAACATCCAAAAATATTTTATAAATATCAATTGGCATTCTACTGTTTAACAGCGCAATTAAAACTGCAATGAATTGTGATTAATTTTTTTAATTGTGACTTATGTTTTTTAGTTAATTGCGTGAGTAAACTGCACTTAATTGACAGCCCTAAAATTAAACACTGCGGGAGACAGTGGAGCCCAGAAGTGATGGGGTGGGAGGAGCCTGTAGAGGCCAAAGGTTATGGGGGGAGCACCAAAATACAAGTTCACCTAGGGTGCCATTTTCCCTAAGGCCCTGCTGTAAGTTCACATGCCTGGATCCAGACGTGGCATGGCCCAGAACAGCCCAGAGATGCCACTGCTGAGAAATCCCACGCTGTCCTGGGCTGGAGTATGCTTAATGTCGATGGAATCTTCAGGGAATTTCACTAGTAAAATCTAAGAAGTCTCTACTTAGCATGTGCGAACTGTGTTTTTTCAGTGGTTTGTGAATTGACCAAATCTGGGTGGATTTTCACAAGGATGGCAAACAGCACATCTCTGACACAAAAGTCTCCCCCAGCCAAATTTCAAGTGCTTGCTCCAAAGTATGGGGCTGCTATAACTCTTCAAAGAAAAAGTTGCCAAAAGTTTTTAAGATAGGCATCGCATCATATTTTCCCTTAGCCTCATTCTTGGAAATGGTGAAACCATTTTTGGTGAAATTAAAAAAAAATCAACCTGAGGCAGATATCCAGCATGGACAATTTCAGCCCAAATGGTTACTTTGGCAATATTACAAGCAACTGAAAACAGGTTATTACAACAGGAAATGTTGTGCAACCTTATAATAGGTGATGCTATTAACTCTGACTATAATATCTATAAAATAACTCTGATTGTTATTTTTGAAAAAGAGCCACAGGTAAGCGGTGGATTATCAGAAAGGCTCCTTGCTAACACTTATTAGTAAGGCTAAGATTTAGTCACTGGTATTTTTGGTAAAAGTCATGGACAGGTCACGGGCAATAAATAAAAATTCATGGCCCGTGACCTGTCCATGACTTTTACCCAAAATACCTGTGACTAAATATCTACTTTTGGGGCCTCACTGCTCTGGGGTCCCCTGCTGGGGGTGGGTGGGGAGGAGGCCTGCTCCAGTGCTGGAGGTTGACTGCCTCCCAGCCACTGCTCCCGGGAACCGCTCTCAGGACAGCCTCCAGGCACCCCTGGGGCCACTGCGCCAGCTGCCCTGGGACCACTGCTTCTTGGGTGGTCCCCAGGGCACCCCCAGGACCACGGCTCAGATGCTCCCTGGGGCCACCCCCAGGACCACTGCTCAGGCAGTCCGCAGGATCAGGCACACCAGCCGCTGCTTGGGCAGTCCCCAGAGCCAGCTGCCCACGGCCTCCTGAGCAGCAGCTGGTGCGGCGGGCCCCAGGTACCATCAAAACAGCTGGCCCTGGGTCACTCCAGCAGTGGCTGGTGCTGCTGGCCATGGGGCGCCCGAGCAGCTGGCCCTGAAGTCAGCCACACCAGCTGCTGCGGAAGTCACGGAGGTTGCGGAAAGTCATGGAATCTGTGACATCCATGACCTCTGTGAAACAATCACAGCCATACTTATTAGACAGAAAAAGGGTTTTCCCAGGTTACAAAACATAAAATGGCTAGATAATACTTGCCACAAGTGGCTAGTAAAAATAATTTATGAATCTAGGCTTTAGAAAGGAAGTTTTAAGTTTGATTTTAAATGTTGCATGTAGAGTGGTTGCTGAATGTAAGGTCTAGACATCTAATTTGTTAGTAAACTGGTAAAAAAAAAAGATAAAACTAAGCTGAGAAAGATCAGTTGTTATGTGCTTGTCTGGATGTCCAGATGCAGATGAGGGGTAATATGGTTAACTATGATTTTACTTTTGTAACACAAATAAATGTCCATTCTCAAACACACAGTATAGATTTGCTTTCCTAGCTAGTAGAATAGTTTGATGTGTTGGTAGGGCAAGTTCCAAGGTTAGGGCCAAATTCAGACTTTAAAGAAAAATCACCCCCACAAGACAATTTTTCAAGACTTATGTAAAACTTGATCCTGCAAGGTCTGCCACTAACTTCAAGAGGAGCTGAGAGCACATGGCACCTTGTAGTAATGAGCCCATATTGCAGATGCTGGCTTGATATTTTTTCCCCTTACCTTCAATGTAGTTCATGCTCATGAAATTTGCCAGGCTGGCAACCTTGCAGAACCAAACTTCCATCCGAATGTGGGTGTGCCCTCTCAGTTCTTGGCTTCTCCACTGAGACTATAGCAATAGTACCAGCTGGGATGATGGTTTTTGTGTTGTGCACACCTCTTCCCTGAGAGCTGGATGCAGACCACTAACCACACAGTAACAACTTTCAGGCAATATGACTTGGTCCAATTTGTGCTAGGGACCTAGAGGGGAATGGCCGTACCATTGCAAGTTCCTTGCATAAGCTAGTTTGCTTACGTCAGGGTGTCCCAAACTGTTTTCATAGTAATATTTCTCTAAGAGGAATAAAAGTATTCTGATGTCTACCCACATGAACAATTTTTTAAAATGAAGTGCTGGACAATGGGTCTTACTGGAAAAAAAAGCTGTGGATTGGGAGTATTGTAATGCTCTGGAGGAAGAAGGATGCTCGCTTTTTCTCCTTTCTTGTTCATTTTAGCAGAAGACTCAGCAAACAAACCCATAAATATTCAGCTTGTAATATTCAGTACTGGATCTGATTCTGGCAACTGCTAAAAAAAGAAAAAGAAAAAAGAAAAACCTCCTTTTTATTCAAAGAACTGAGAGGGAGGTTGAATTCAAAGCCCTCCTACTCCTGTTTACTTCTATTTTGAATATTATTTATTTGTATTACCATAGCAGCCAAGGAACCTTAGTCTTGGACAAGAACTGCATTGTGCTTGAAGCCCAGACCACTGAGTTCAATGGGACAAGGCACTGGAATACTTTTAAGCATCTGGGCCCTGATGTCTTCAACATGGATTCGGTGAGTGGGGCTTCTCCACCAGGAATATTATAGTTCTCTAAGTATGGATCCTCCTCAACATCAGGCAACTTGGGAACGTAGGCAATTATCCACTTTTCCAGGTAAAGTAAAGGTTACACATCAGAGGAGATGTAAGTTACCCTTCAACAAGTAGGCCTTTCCTGTCTATTGACATATAACATCAATAAGCAGTGGAAGAAGTCTTAGTCTTGTGGCTAAGGCATTGGCTGGGGCCTCAGAAAATAAGGGTTCAATTCTAACTTTGCTACAAGCTTTGTGTGGGGCCCTAAGCATGTCATTTCACTGTGATTCAGTACCCCAGTTATAAAATAAGAAGAGTAATATTTCCCTATGTCGTAAATATAAAGGGAAGGGTAAACACCTTTAAAATCCCTCCTGGCCAGAGGAAAAACCCTTTCACTTGTAAAGGGTTAAGAAACTAAAGGTTACCTCGCTGGCACCTGACCAAAATGACCAATGAGGAGACAAGATACTTTCAAAAGCTGGGAGGAGGGAGAAAAACAAAGGGTCTCTGTCTGTGTGATGCTTTTGCCGGGGACAGAACAGGAATGGAATCTTAGAACTTAGTAAGTAACCTAGCTAGGTATGTGTTAGATTATGATTTCTTTAAATGGCTGAGAAAATAGCTGTGCTGAATCGAATAAATATTCCTGTCTGTGTGTCTTTTTTGTAACTTAAGGTTTTGTTTAGAGGGATTCTCTATGTTTTGAATCTAATTACCCTGTAAGGTATTTACCATCCTGATTTTACAGAGGTGATTCTTTTTTACTTCTATTAAAAGTCTTCTTGTAAGAACACTGAATGCTTTTTCATTGTTCTTAAGATCCAAGGGTTTGGGTCTGTGGTCACCTATGCAAATTGGTGAGGATTTTTACCAAACCTTCCCCAGGAAGTGGGGTGCAAGGGTTGGGAGGTTTTTGGGGGGGAAAGACGTTTACAAACAACGTTTTCTCAGGAACCCAGATAAAGTTTGGTGGTGGCAGTGGAAGTCCAAGGGCAAAGGGTAAAATAGTTTGTACCTTGGGGAAGTTTTAACTTAAGCTGGTAAAAGTAAGCTTAGGAGGTTTTCATGCAGGTCCCCACATCTGTACCCTAGAGTTCAGAGTGGGGGAGGAACCTTGACATGGCCTTTCATCTTTAATGTGTAAGTTCTGTGTGGATATTCTGTCTGCTACCTTGTATTTTATTGAACTCACTTGTAGAGAATATTACAGAGCAGAGCATACCCTTGCATATATTATCCTGTAAGAAAGCACCTACCTCCTTCTTCCCTCCCACCAATATACTTTGCATGACCACAGTCCCAAATTGTGTGTATGCTCTTTTAAGCTATCAAAGAAAACAGGTCCTTGTGTCTGAAATAAGACTTTGTTTAAAACCTTTCTGAGTCAAAGATTTTGATCCTGGCATTTTGATGTAGCATTTTACCACCAGCATCCACCTTTAACAGAGTTTGTTTCCCTCTTTTGGTTCCATTCTTCAACCTGTTCACCAAGGAGATCTTTAAACATGACATTTATCACTTGTATTTGTTTAGTTAGTTCACTGCTCATCTCTGAGTTTCAGTGAAGATCGGTATTGACTGTACGTGAGAGACTTGTGACGGTTATTATTTTTGAATCTGTAACATTCAAATTAAGTGCAAAGTCTGGTGAAAATACACATTTTGTTCTCCCTTTCAACACCCGTCTGATAGGGAATCACACTCTTTGACCTTGACAAATTATTTTCTTCTCCTTTATATTTTCTGGCTGCAGTCTGGATAGAATTAAACTTTTGTAGAACTCTAGTGCTGATTTTGATGCTGTTGATCAAGCAACAGGACCAGATTCCTCTCTATATTGTTCAGACACTTGGATATTAAGAGTTCTAATTAGGCTTCTAGCCAGTGATGGCTGAGTTGTGTCTCCCTGCACCATGAGGGACTTTCATGTCTAATGAGAATAAATCTCTAAGCAGTTTTTCTACAAGTTCTTTCCAGATTTCACTCTTCAAGGCTTATATCAAGGCCAATAAATCACAGGTTCTTCCACCATGCTCTTTTCAAGTTTTTGCACTGTATTGCAAAATTACAAAACTTTTTTTCTGGAAGAAGCCTCTCCATCGCTTTTTAGAGATTTTCCATTTGCTCTGTAGAGTTTTCCATTTGTCAAGCCTTTACAGGGATTATAAAAAGCTAATGAATTCAAAAAGAATAAATAGATAACTATCCCAATTTCCCTATGAAATATAGATGGAAGATACTATTGCATAGTTTGACAATGGGATATGATGTTTTGATATAATAGGTGGGCTAAAAATACCCAGTATTTAATGCCTGCAGGAATCAACTCATTTGAAGATTAACCTTCAAGAGTATCTACTTAAGAGAATGAAACAAAACTAGGAATAATTTTACTATTTCCAAATCCAGATAAAACTTCTGACAGGGTGAAGTACATTGTTATTGGGTTTTTCAATAATAAGATATTATCTGGCCCTAAATTCAGGTAATGAATATTGATAAATAATATAATATGTTGATGAGCATGGTATCCAAATAGGTATATTTATGTTATTAAACTGTGGCTTTCTTTGAGATCCAAGATGGCAAATAATAGAGACAAGAGAGTCCCAACAAAAAGGATATTTGGTCTATGTGGTAGTCAAAACCTAAATGTAAGGTAGGCACTAAATGCTTAGCCAAGGAATTGACAAAGGAACACATTTTGAGGCCTTGTCAGAAAAACACGGGAAAGTTTTTTCAATATAACTTAAGGTGAGAATTTAAACCAATAAAGTTAAACTGGTATAACCCATGTTAGACATTCTTATTCCAATATAATAGGATCTTTTTTCAGGTTAATTTATATTGCTTAGGCAGGAGTTTAAGCTAAACTGAAAAATAAAAAAGCCATACTAAAATAAGAGTGTCCAAATAGGGAGTTATGCTTGTATACCTGTATAACTGTATTGGTATAACTGGTAAAACTTTACTGTGTAGATAAGGCCTGAGAGGTACTGAACACCCACAACACCCACTGACTTTCATAGGAGGTGCAGAGGCTCTGCAGGTAGTGTTCAATACTCCACAGCATTGATCCCACCATAGGTAAGAGTTAATATAGAACATAAACTTAGCCTAGAAGTGAAGTGGGGAAGCCACAAGATAGCAGACTGCTTAGTACCAACAATCATAGAATCATAGAATATCAGGGTTGGAAGGGACCCCTGAAGGTCATCTAGTCCAACCCCCTGCTCGAAGCAGGACCAATTCCCAGTTAAATCATCCCAGCCAGGGCTTTGTCAAGCCTGACCTTAAAAACTTCCAAGGAAGGAGATTCCACCACCTCCCTAGGCAACGCATTCCAGTGTTTCACCACCCTCTTAGTGAAAAAGTTTTTCCTAATATCCAACCTAAACCTCCCCCACTGCAACTTGAGACCGTTACTCCTCGTTCTGTCATCTGCTACCATTGAGAACAGTCTAGAGCCATCCTCTTTGGAACCCCCTTTCAGGTAGTTGAAAGCAGCTATCAAATCCCCCCTCATTCTTCTCTTCTGCAGGCTAAACAATCCCAGCTCCCTCAGCCTCTCCTCATAAGTCATGTGTTCTAGACCCCTAATCATTTTTGTTGCCCTTCGCTGGACTCTCTCCAATTTATCCACATCCTTCTTGTAGTGTGGGGCCCAAAACTGGACACAGTACTCCAGATGAGGCCTCACCAATGTCAAATAGAGGGGGACGATCACGTCCCTCGATCTGCTCGCTATGCCCCTACTTATACATCCCAAAATGCCATTGGCCTTCTTGGCAACAAGGGCACACTGTTGACTCATATCCAGCTTCTCGTCCACTGTCACCCCTAGGTCCTTTTCCGCAGAACTGCTGCCTAGCCATTCGGTCCCTAGTCTGTAGCGGTGCATTGGATTCTTCCATCCTAAGTGCAGGACCCTGCACTTATCCTTATTGAACCTCATCAGATTTCTTTTGGCCCAATCCTCCAATTTGTCTAGGTCCTTCTGTATCCTATCCCTCCCCTCCAGCGTATCTACTACTCCTCCCAGTTTAGTATCGTCCGCAAATTTGCTGAGAGTGCAATCCACACCATCCTCCAGATCATTTATGAAGATATTGAACAAAACCGGCCCCAGGACCGACCCCTGGGGCACTCCACTTGACACCGGCTGCCAACTAGACATGGAGCCATTGATCACTACCCGTTGAGCCCGACAATCTAGCCAGCTTTCTACCCACCTTATAGTGCATTCATCCAGCCCATACTTCCTTAACTTGCTGACAAGAATACTGTGGGAGACCGTGTCAAAAGCTTTGCTAAAGTCAAGAAACAATACATCCACTGCTTTCCCTTCATCCACAGAACCAGTAATCTCATGATAAAAGGCAATTAGATTAGTCAGGCATGACCTTCCCTTGGTGAATCCATGCTGGCTGTTCCTGATCACTTTCCTCTCATGCAAGTACTTCAAGATTGATTCTTTGAGGACCTGCTCCATGATTTTTCCAGGGACTGAGGTGAGGCTGACTGGCCTGTAGTTCCCAGGATCCTCCTTCTTCCCTTTTTTAAAGATTGGCACTACATTAGCCTTTTTCCAGTCATCCGGGACTTCCCCGGTTCGCCACGAGTTTTCAAAGATAACGGCCAATGGCTCTGCAATCACAGCCGCCAATTCCTTCAGCACTCTCGGATGCAACTCGTCCGGCCCCATGGACTTGTGCACGTCCAGCTTTTCTAAATAGTCCCTAACCACCTCTATCTCCACAGAGGGCTGGCCATCTCTTCCCCATTTTGTGATGCCCAGCGCAGCAGTCTGGGAGCTGACCTTGTTAGTGAAAACAGAGGCAAAAAAAGCATTGAGTACATTAGCTTTTTCCACATCCTCTGTCACTAGTTTGCCTCCCTCATTCAGTAAGGGGCCCACACTTTCCTTGGCTTTCTTCTTGTTGCCAACATACCTGAAGAAACCCTTCTTGTTACTCTTGACATCTCTCGCTAGCTGCAGCTCCAGCTCCAATTTGTAACAAAAGAAGACATTCTGAAGTAAAAATCCATAATTGTTACAGAAAATGTCCAATGAATTATACAAGTCAGACTGGTATGAAACATGTGCTACTCCTGGGGGAATTCTATGCCATTGCACAATGCAGAATTTTGCAGAAATTAATGTGTGTGCAGAATTTCCCTTTTTCCCCCACAGAAACGGGCTGCAGAGATGTTGGCCACCACTAGGGGCTGTTGAACCCGGCAGCGCCCAGTTTGCAAATAGAAGAAAAGGCCTGGGACAGAGGGAGGAAACTGGAGGGTTCCCAGCAGCTGCAATTCCGAGCGTACTCTGAAGGAAGGAGGTGGTGTGCAGGAAACTCCTTGCAAGCCCAGGACCCAGCATCAGGCTGTTTCTCCCTCTGGATCCCTGGGCTCGAGGAGGGTAGGGTCTGTGAGTGTCTGAGCGGGGGTGGGGATGGGCCGGCTAGGCTCGGGGGGGGGTGGGAGAAAGGGGAGACTCACACCCTCTCCCCCCTCAGAGCCCAGTCTGGGCCAAGGGGGCCCAATGGCTGGCCTCTGGGGGGTAGGGGTGTGAGTGTCTGGATGTGGGGGGCCAGGGGAATGGCTGGGCTCTTGGGGGTAGAGGTGTGAGTGTCTGGCCACCTGATGGGGCTCTGGGGAGGAGGAGCCAGAGAAACAGGAACTGGGTTGTCATAAGGGGTTTTTTAACTCTCTACTCCTGGGGGAATTTTCGTGCGTGTCTGTTTTGTTACAGACCTACTGGCTGACAGGTATTCTGAAATAAATTACCAGAATAATTGAAACTGGCATGATTATATAGTGTTATTTTGACAAATAACATTTGCAGAATTTTGCAGAATTTTAAAATATTGTGTGCAGAATTTTTAATTTTTTGGTGCAGAACTCCCTCAGGAGTAATGTGCAAAGTCTGGAGACAACCAAACGTGTTACCAGAATACAGGTGCATATACATGTGTGCCCATTTTTTGCTTGGGCTGTGGGGCAATATGTATGGTTCTGGAATACTTGGATATTTAGCTTTGCCATAATAAATGTAAGCTGTAATGTGACTTACTTGTTCAAGCCACTCCTGCTAAGGAAGAATAATTAGCCTAGTGGGCATGTTTAGGGGCCATTGCTGGGTCATATCAGTTGCAAATGTGCAAACACACTCCCTCCCACTTCCGTTCACACTCAGTTTTAAAAAATTCTTAATCTCCTGGGTCACAAAGTGACATAACAGAGCCTGACCTTTACTTAGTCACTCTCTTTCCTGAAACTGAACAATTTACTGAACACAGTTGCCTAGATGCAGTCAGATAGGAAGGAAAAGAGGGCTATTTTGAACAAACAGACTTACACAATGCTATCAGTGAGTGGAGGCATTGTCCTGGAGGGGTTAGGTTGTTTTTTTTTGGCTCATCCTAAATGGCTTAATCACCAGGAATTTGAAAACATAACCAGCTCTATGTAGTGTGTCTGTACTATGACTGGTTTTCCTATGGTGGTTCCATTGAGAATGAGTTTGTCCAATAAACAATAAAGTGAAGCAGTCTTTTAATTGGATACTGTGGGCTTTTCCATTTTTCATTATACTTTGCTGCACAGTGCATCCTAGAGTAATCAAATTGCTTTTAGAGATAATGTATATATTTATATATATAAGCTGAGAGCTACTAAAATTTCATTTAGACAGCCTTATAGGTAGTGTTGGGGAGGAGCCAGAGGTCTTGACATATGTAGGTGGTACATGTAAGTACCAGACATAGGGAAAAGTAGGAGAGAGGTCTTGGAGGCCAAATTTAGGCTGCTAGATAAGAGATTAAAGTTCAGGACTTCCACGATAGCATTTCTGAAATGCTTCCAGTTCCATGTGCAGGGCTAGTAAGACACACAGAACTGCAGTGTTTCAACGTGTGGATGAGACAACAGTGTAGGGATTTAGGTTTATTAGGAACTGGGGCATCTTCTGATGAAGGACTGGCCCGTATGGGAGTCACAATGGAACATAAAATCAAAAAGGTTGCAGAAGGTTTTTTAAACAAAGGGCTGGGGGAAAGCCAAAAAGGTGTGGAGGAGCACATGGTTCAGGGAGAGAAGTCTGTTAGGAATGAATTTACTAAAGAGAGAACTCTATATCCTAGTAAAGAGGACAGAAAAAAACTTGGTAAAGTACAGGTAGGAGCTAGTGAGGAACAGTCAAACAAACTAAAGTCCCATTTAAAAATAACACATGAAGGCAAACAACTGAATATTGACCAAAATGTACCTGTGCTTATATACAAATGCTAGAAGTCTAAATACTACTCGAGGTGAACTAGACTGCCTGGCACTAAATGAGGATATTAATATAATAGGCATCACAGAAATTTGGTGGAATGAGGATAATCAATGGGGGGCAGTAATACCAGGGTATAAAATATTATTGGAATGAGAGAGTAGGTCACCCTGGTGGGAGTGACACTATATATAAAAGAAAGCATATAGTCAAAATCAAGAAAAAAATCTTAAATGAAACAAAGTGTACCATAGGATCGCTATGGGTATGTCTACACTACGGAATAAGGTCGAATTTATAGAAGTCGGTTTTTTAGAAATCGGTTTTATATATTCGAGTGTGTGTGTCCCCACAGAAAATGCTCTAAGTGCATTAAGTGCATTAACTCAGCAGAGTGTTTCCACAGTACCGAGGCTAGAGTCGACTTCCGGAGCGTTGCACTGTGGATAGCTATCCCACAGTTCCCGCAGTCTCTGCTGCCCATTGGAATTCTGGGTTGAGATCCCAATGCCTGATGGGGCTAAAACATTGTCGCGGGTGGTTCTGGGTACATATCGTCAGGCCCCCGTTCCCTCCCTCCCTCCCTCCCTCCGTGAAAGCAAGGGCAGACAATCGTTTCGCGCCTTTTTTCCTGAGTTACCTGTGCAGACACCATACCACAGCAAGCATGGAGCCCGCTCAGGTAACTGTCACCCTATGTCTCCTGGGTGCTGGCAGACGCAGTACGGCTTTGCTACACAGTAGCAGCAACCCCTTACCTTCTGGCAGCAGACGGTGCAGTACGACTGGTAGCCGTCCTCGTCGTGTCCGAGGTGCTCCTGGCCACGTCGGCTGGGAGCACCTGGGCAGACATGGGCGCAGGGACTAAGTGGAGTGACTGGAGTGACTTGACCAGGTCATTCTCTTTAGTCCTGCAGTCAGTCCTATTGAACCGTCTTATGGCGAGCAGGCAGGCGATACGGATTGCTAGCAGTCGTACTGTACCATCTTCTGCCGGGCAGGCAAGAGATGAGGATTGCTAGCAGTCGTATTGTACCATCTTCTGCCGAGCAGCCATGAGATGTGGATGGCATGCAGTCCTTCTGCACCGTCTGCTGCCAGCCAAAGATGTAAAAGATAGATGGAATGGATCAAAACAAGAAATAGACCAGATTTGTTTTGTACTCATTTGCCTCCTCCCCTGTCTAGGGGACTCATTCCTCTAGGTCACACTGCAGTCACTCATAGAGAAGGTGCAGTGAGGTAAATCTAGCCATGTATCAATCAGAGGCCAGGCTAACCTCCTCGTTCCAATAAGAACAATAACTTAGGTGCACCATTTCTTATTGGAACCCTCCGTGAAGTCCTGCCTGAAATACTCCTTGATGTAAAGACACCCCCTTTGTTGATTTTAGCTCCCTGAAGCCAACCCTGTAAGCCGTGTCATCAGTCGCCCCTCCTTCCGTCAGAGCAACGGCAGACAATCGTTCCGCACCTTTTTTCTGTGCGGACACCATACCAAGGCAAGCATGGAGGCCACTCAGCTCACTTGGGCAATTAGGAGCACATTAAACACCACACGCATTATCCAGCAGTATATGCAGCACCAGAACCGGGCAAAGCGATACTGGGCGAGGAGGCAACGTCAGCGCGGTCACGTGAGTGATCAGGACATGGACACAGATTTCTCTGAAAGCATGGGCCCTGCCAATGCATGCATCATGGTGCTAATGGGGCAGGTTCATGCTGTGGAACGCCGATTCTGGGCTTGGGAAACAAGCACAGACTGGTGGGACCGCATAGTGTTGCAGGTCTGGGACGATTCCCAGTGGCTGCGAAACTTTCGCATGCGTAAGGGCACTTTCATGGAACTTTGTGACTTGCTTTCCCCTGCCCTGAGGCACATGAATACCAAGATGAGAGCAGCCCTCACAGTTGAGAAGCGAGTGGCGATAGCCCTGTGGAAGCTTGCAACGCCAGACAGCTACCGGTCAGTTGGGAATCAATTTGGAGTGGGCAAATCTATTGTTGGGGCTGCTGTGATGCAAGTAGCCCATGCAATCAAAGATCTGCTGATATCAAGGGTAGTGACCCTGGGAAATGTGCAGGTCATAGTGGATGGCTTTGCTGCAATGGGATTCCCTAACTGTGGTGGGGCCATAGACTGAACCCATATCCCTATCTTGGCACCGGAGCACCAAGCCGCCGAGTACATAAACCGCAAGGGGTACTTTTCGATAGTGCTGCAAGCTCTGGTGGATCACAACGGACGTTTCACCAACATCAACGTGGGATGGCCGGGAAAGGTACATGAAGCTCGCATCTTCAGGAACTCTGGTCTGTTTCAAAAGCTGCAGGAAGGAACTTTATTCCCAGACCAGAAAATAACTGTTGGGGATGTTGAAATGCCTATATGTATCCTTGGGGACCCAGCCTATCCCTTAATGCCATGGCTCATGAAGCCGTACACAGGCAGCCTGGACAGTAGTCAGGAGCTGTTCAACTACAGGCTGAGCAAGTGCAGAATGGTGGTAGAATGTGCATTTGGACATTTAAAGGCGCGCTGGCGCAGTTTACTGACTCGCTTAGACCTCAGCGAAACCAATATTCCCACCGTTATTACAGCTTGCTGTGTGCTCCACAATATCTGTGAGAGTAAGGGGGAGACGTTTATGGCGGGGTGGGAGGTTGAGGCAAATCGCCTGGCTGCTGGTTACGTGCAGCCAGACACCAGGGTGGTTAGAAGAGCACAGGAGGGCGCGGTACGCATCAGAGAAGCTTTGAAAACCAGTTTCATGACTGGCCAGGCTACGGTGTGAAAGTTCTCTTTGTTTCTCCTTGATGAAACCCCCCCGCCCCTTGGTTCACTCTACTTCCCTGTAAGCTAACCACCCGCCCCTCCTCCCTTCAATCACCGCTTGCAGAGGCAATAAAGTCATTGTTGCTTCACATTCATGCATTCTTTATTCATTCATCACACAAATAGGGGGATGACTACCAAGGTAGCCCAGGAGGAGTGGTGGAGGAGGGAAGGAAAATGCCACAAAGCACTTTAAGCACAGCATTTTAAAAGTTTACAACTTTAAAATTTATTGATTGACAGCCTTCTTTTTTTTGGGCAATCCTCTGTGGTGGAGTGGCTGGTTGGCCGGAGGCCCCCCCCACCGCGTTTTTGGGCGTCTGGGTGTGAAGGCTATGCAACTTGGGGAGGAGGGCGGTTGGTTACAGAGGGGCTGCAGTGGCAGTCTGAGCTCCCGCTGCCTTTGCTGCAGCTCAATCATACACTGGAGCATACTGGTTTGGTCCTCCAGCAGCCTCAGCATTGAATCCTGCCTCCTCTCATCACGCTGCCGCCACATTTGAGCTTCAGCCCTGTCTTCAGCCCGCCACTTACTCTCTTCAGCCCGCCACTTACTCTCTTCAGCCCGCCACCTCTCCTCCCGGTCATTTTGTGCTTTCCTGCACTCTGACATTATTTGCCTCCACGCATTCGTCTCTGCTCTGTCAGTGTGGGAAGACAGCATGAGCTCAGAGAACATTTCATCGCGAGTGCGTTTTTTTTTCTTTCTAATCTTCACTAGCCTCTGGGAAGGAGAAGATCCTGTGATCATTGAAACACATGCAGCTGGTGGAGAAAAAAAAAGGGACAGCGGTATTTAAAAAGACACATTTTATAAAACAGTGGCTACACTCTTTCAGGGTAAACCTTGCTGTTAACATTACATACATAGCACATGTGCTTTCGTTACAAGGTCGCGTTTTGCCTCCCCCCACCATGTGGCTACCCCCTCAACCCTCCCCCCTCCCCGTGGCTAACAGCGAGGAACATTTCTGTTTAGCCACAGGCAAACAGCCCAGCAGGAATGGGCTCCTCTGAGTGTCCCCTGAAGAAAAGCACTCTATTTCAACCAGGTGACCATGAATTATATCTCACTCTCCTGAGGATAACACAGAGAGATAAAAAACGGATGTTGTTTGAATGTCAGCAAACATACACTGCAATGCTTTGTTCTACAATGATTCCCGAGTACGTGTTACTGGCCTGGAGTGGTAAAGTGTCCTACCATGAAGGATGCAATAAGGCTGCCCTCCCCAGAAACCTTTTGCAAAGGCTTTGGGAGTACATCCAGGAGAACTGCGAATGCCAGGGCAAAGTAATCCTTTCACATGCTTGCTTTTAAACCATGTATAGTATTTTAAAAGGTACACTCACCAGAGGTCCCTTCTCCGCCTGCTGGGTCCAGGAGGCAGTCTTGGGTGGGTTCGGGGGGTACTGGCTCCAGGTCCAGGGTGAGAAACTGTTCCTGGCTGTCGGGAAAACCAGGTTTCTCTGCTTGCTTGCTGTGAGCTATCTACAACCTCATCATCATCTTCTTCATCCCCAAAACCTGCTTCCGTATTGCCTCCATCTCCATTGAAGGAGTCAAACAACACGGCTGGGGTAGTGGTGGCTGAACCCCCTAAAATGGCATGCAGCTCATCATAGAAGCGGCATGTTTGGGGCTCTGAGCCGGAGTGGCCGTTCGCCTCTCTGGTTTTCTGGTAGGCTTGCCTCAGCTCCTTCAGTTTCACGTGGCACTGCTTCGGGTCCCTGTTATGGCCTCTGTCCTTCATGCCCTGGGAGCTTTTGACAAAGGTTTTGGCATTTCGAAAACTGGAACGGAGTTCTGATAGCACGGATTCCTCTCCCCAAACAGCGATCAGATCCCGTACCTCCCATTCGGTCCATGCTGGAGCTCTTTTGCGATTCTGGGACTCCATCATGGTCACCTCTGCTGATGAGCTCTGCATGGTCACCTGCAGCTTGCCACGCTGGCCAAACAGGAAATGAGATTCAAAAGTTCCCGGTTCTTTTCCTGTCTACCTGGCCAGTGCATCTGAGTTGAGAGTGGTGTCCAGAGCGGTCACAATGGAACAGTCTGGGATAGCTCCCGGAGGCCAATACCGTCGAATTGTGTCCACAGTACCCCAAATTCGAGCCGGCAAGGCCAATTTAAGCGCTAATCCACTTGTCAGGGGTGGAGTAAGGAAATCGATTTTAAGAGCCCTTTAAGTCAAAATAAAGGGCTTCATCGTGTGGACGGGTGCAGGTTTACATCGATTTAATGCTGCTAAATTCGACCTAAAGTCCTAGTGTAGACCAGGGCTATGGTTAGAAATGCCATGTGTGAATAAAAAGAGTACAGCAATAGGATTATATTACTGACCACCTCACCAGGAAATGCTGAGGGAGGTTAGAGAGGCTACAAAAGTAGAAAGTCCAATAATCAGAAGTGATTTCCACTATCCTCATATCGACCGGGTAAATGTCACTTCAGGGTGTGATGGCGAGATAACATTTCTAGACACCATAAATGACTGCCTCTTGGAGCAGCTAGTCCTGCAATCCACAAGGGGAGAGGCAATTCTTGATTTAGTCCTAAATGGAGTACAGGATCTGATCCAAGAGGTAACCATAGCCGAACTGCTCCGTAACAGAGTCCATAATGTAATTAAATTCAAAATCCTTCTGGGGGGATTAATACCAAAAAACCCCACCACAGTAACATTTAACTTTAAAAAGGGGAACTACTCAAAAATGAGGCTGTTTGTTAGGTGGAAATTAACAGGAGCTGTCACAAGAGTTAAATGCCCACAAGCAGCCTAGGAGCCATTTAAAAACTCCATAATAGAGTCTGAGACTAAATGTATACTCCAAATCAGAAAAGACAGGAGGAAGACCAAAAAAATGCCCCCATGGGTAAACAGTAGAGTAATGGAGGCCATGAGAGGCAAAAAACCCTCATCCTTTAAAATCTGGAAGTCAAAACCTAGTGAGGATAATAGGAAAGAGCACAAATTTTGGCAGATTAAGTGTAAAAATATAATAAGGCCAGCCAAGAAAGAATTTGAGAAGCAACTTGCTAGAGATGCAAAAACTAACAGTAAGAATTTTTTTAAGCACATCAGAAGCAGGAAGCCTGCCAAGCAATGACAAAGGTGCTAAAGGAGCACTCAAGGAAGACAAGGTCATTGCAGAGAAGCTAAATGAATTCTATGCATCAGTCTTCACCTCAGAGGATGTGGGAGATGCCCACATCAGAGCTATTCTTTTTGGATGACAATTCTGAAATACTGCTTCACACTGATGTGTCAATAGAAGATGTTTTAGAACAAACTGATATATCAAACAGTAATAAGTCACCAGGACCAGATGGTATTCACCCAAGAGTTCTGAAGGAACTCAAATAGGAAATTGCAGAAGGAAAGGTTACTCACCCTTGTGCAGTAAATGTATTTCTTCAAGATGTATGTCCCTGTGAGTGATCCACTTCAAGTGTGCATATGCCCCAAGTGCCCTCAATCAGAGATTTTCATTAGCAACATCCATTCGGCTCACACATGCACTCCAAACATCCTCATGCCCCGTGCTGAAGCTCTATAGGGCTGGGTGGGTGAACTGCCTTGGTTTCTTTACTACTGCGAAGTCCCACCAAGAAACTCTGAAGCAGAGGTGAAGGAGGGCGGGTAGTGGAGCAGCCATAGGGACACACATCTTGAAGAACTACAATTACTGCAAAGGGTGAGTAACCTCTCTTTCTTCTTCTTCAAGTAGTGTTGCTTTGGGTGCTCCACTTCAGTGACTATCCCTGGGAGGAGGGAGCTTCAGAACAGAGACCAGTAGAGAAGTCAGAACTGCACTGCCCACTGCCATGTCAGATCTACAGGCATGGACCAAGGCATAGTGTTTGGAGAAGGTATGTACTGAAGACCCATAGCAGTCCGCAGATTTCAGATACTGGAAAGTCCTTCAGTAAGGTCACAGATGTTGACTGCAACCTAGTAGAGTGGGGCTTGGTCTACACTACAAAGTTAGGTCGACACATACTGTGTTAGGTTGAGTTAATAATGTATATGTCTACACTACTGAGTCCCTTCCGCCAATCTAAAGGGCTTGTAAAGTCGACTTCTGTATTCCACCTCCGCGAGAGGCGTAGTGGTTCAGTTGACATCCAGACATCAACATGGGGATAGTGTAGACACTGCGCTGTGTAATTTGAGTGAATTGGTCTTCAGGAGGTGTCCCCCAGTGCTCTGCTGTGACCGCTCTGGAGAGCACTTTCAACTCCACTGCACTTCAGCCAGGTACACAGGAAACAGCCGCCCCCCTGTTAAAGCCGCGGGAACATTTGAATTTTCATTTCCTGTTTTATCGGCATGGAGAGCTCGTCAGCACAGCTGACAATGGATGCTCAAGGCCGCAAACATGCTCCAGCATGGAGCACACAGGAGGTAGTGGATCTTATTTCTGTTTGGGGAGAAGAGTCTGTGCAGGCAGAACTCTGAACCAGCAGAAGAAACACTAACATCTTTGCCAAGATTGCGTGGGGCATGGGGGAGAAGGGCTACACCGAGGGGCACAGCAGTGCCACATGAAAAAAGAGTTTTGACAAGCTTACCAGAAGACAAGGGAGGTGAACAGTCGCTCTGGTTCTGAGCCACAGACATGCCGCTTCTATGAGGAGCTGCATGCAATTCTAGGCGGCAACCCCACCACTACCCCAAAATGCTCCGTGGATACCTCCCAGGAGCCCCAGGAGACCTCGGGCAACAACTAGAAGGACATTGTTGACGATGAGCAGGAGGAGGAGGAGAATGCATGGCAGGCAAATGGAGGATCCATTTTCCCTGACAGCCAAGAACTTTTAAAAACTCTGGAGCCCATCCCCTCACAGGACCAATTTTCGGCTGAGTGTGATGCCAGGGAAGGCACCTCTGGTGAGTACACATTTTCAATCAGACTGTAGGGGTTACATGCTATTATTTTTAATGTTGAATTTGAATTAAAAAACTGGGATAGAAGTTATCGACGGCCACTCCAGGTACACAGAGGGTGCTCTCTGGAAAAGACTGTTTGTGTGCCTGGGGATGGCCCAGGAATCCTCCCTTGAGATCTCTAGGAAGCTTTCGTTGAGGTACTCTGCAATCCTTTGCAGAAGGTTTCTGGGAGGAGCTGCCTTATTTCTTCCACCACGAAAGGACACTTTTCCATGCCACTCCAGTATTAACTCTGCTGGCATCACTGTGGCACACAGCATTGCAGCATAAGGACCAGGTCTGTACCCAGACGCTTGCAGCATCTGCTCCCTTTCTGCCTCTGTCACCCTCAGGAGAGCGGTATCGCATATGGTCACCTAGGGGAAATGGGAAGGTTTTAAATGCTAGCCCTTAAACTGCAAGCAATTTGATAAGTAATCTGCCCCTGTTAGGTGAATTCTGGTGAAA